>NC_056432.1:6230698-6270698 GCF_018296145.1 Oncorhynchus tshawytscha
GTGAACTTTACAGCAGGGTCAAACCAGCGAGAGAACAGTAGTGAACTTTACAGCAGGGTCAAACCAGGGAGAGAACAGTAGTGAACTTTACAGCAGGTTAAAACCAGGGAGAGAACAGTAGTGAACTTTACAGCTGGGTCAAACCAGGGAGAGAACAGTAGTGAACTTTACAGCAGGGTCAAACCAGGGAGAGAACAGTAGTGAACTTTACAGCTGGGTCAAACCAGGGAGAGAACAGTAGTGAACTTTACAGCAGGTTAAAACCAGGGAGAGAACAAAGGTGAACTTCAAGTACAATCCCATACTGATCAGAGTTTTGACCATTCTGATCATATATAAATAAATAAAAATACACAATTGTTTTTCATGAACTAACACTCACACTTGGTTTTCCCCCCTACGAGTACTGACTTTGTCAATAGCTGCTTTATTGAGGAAAACTGTACTTACTATGACTGCGATATGTGGTTGTCCCACATAGAGCTACAGCGTATCTTAAGATGAATGCACGCCACTAACTATAAGTCACTCTGGATAAGTGTGTCTGCTAAATGAGTTTAATGTAAATATTTGACTGCTATGATGTGGCTGTGCTAATGTTACCACTGCTGCTGCTATCGGGAATGATGTCATAAATAGTGTGCCTTCCGAAAATTATTCAGAACCCTTGACTTTTTACACATTTTGTTACGTTACAGCCTTATTGTAAAATGGATTAAATATTTTTAAAATGTCCTCAGCAATCTACATGCAATACCCCATAATGACATCACAATATCAACAAATGACATCGCAATACCCCATAATGACATCACAATACCCACTAATGACATCACAATACCCCATAATGACATCACAATACCCCATAATGACATCACAATACCCCATAATGACATCACAATACCCCCTAATGACATCACAACAACCCATAATGACATCACAATACACCATAATGACATCACAATACCCCATAATGACATCACAATACCCCATAATGACATCACAACAACCCATAATGACATCACAACACCCCATAATGACATCACAATACCCCATAATGACATCACAATACCCCATAATGACATCACAATACCCCATAATGCCTAAGTGAAAAAAATATATATTAAAAAAATACATTATGTATAAATGTTTTTTTTAACAGAAACAAGTATTCAGACCCTTTGCAACGAGACTCAAAATTGAGCTCAGGTGCATCCTGTTTCCATTAATCCTCCATGAGATGTTTCTACAACTTGATTGGATGTCCACGTCAGAGCAAAAACCTAGCCATGAGGTCAAAGGAATTGTCCGTAGAGCTCAGAGACAGGATTGTGTCGAGGCACAGATCTGGGGAAGGGTACCAAAAAAATGTTGGCAGCATTGAAGGTCCCTAAGAACACAGTGACCTCCATCTTTCCACTGAAACTCTTCCTAGAGCTGGCCGCCCGACCAAGATGATCAATCGGGGGAGAAGGGCCTTGGTCAGGGAAGTGACCAAGAACCCAATGGTCACTATGACAGAGCTCTAGAGTTCCTCTGTGGAGAAGGTAGAAACTTCCAGAAGGACAACCATCTCTGCAGCACTCCACCAAATCAGGCCTTTTTTGGTACAGTGGCCAGACAGAAGCCACTCCTCAGTAAAAAGCACATGACAGCCCACTTGTAGTTTACCAGACGGCACCTAAAGGACTCTCAGACCATGAGAAAAAAGATTTGCTGGCCTGATGAAACCAAGATTGAACTCTTTGGCCTGAATGCCAAGCGTCACTTCTGGAGGAAATCTGGAACCATCCCTATGGTGAAGCATGGTGATGGCAGCATCATGCTGTGGAGATGTTTTTCAGCGGCAGAGACTGGGAGACTAGTCAGGATTGAGGGAAAGATGAACGGAGCAAAGTACAGAGAGATCCTTGATGAAAACCTGCTCCAGAGCGCTCAGAACCTCAGACTGGGGCGAAGGTTCACCTTCCATCAGGACAACGACCCTAAAACCCTCACAAACTTTTACATATGCACTGTTGGGCTTTATCACCCCCTGGTACGGCAACTGCACCACCCGCAACTGCAGGACTCTCCAGAGGGTGGTGCGGTCTGCCCAATTCATCACCGGGTGCAAACTACCTGTCCTCTAGGCCACCTATAGTACTCGATGTCACAGGAAGGCCAAAAAGATCATTAAGGACAACAACCACCCGAGCCACTGCCTGTTCACCCCACCATTATTTTACTTTCAGGTTGTGTGTATTGTGTGTATTGTTGTGAATTGTTAGATATTACTGCACAGTTGGAGCTAGAAACACAAACATTTCGCAACACCCGCAATAACATCTGCTGTATGTGATACATACAATTTGATTTGATGCACACAGCCAAGACAACACAGAAGTGGCTTCGGGACAAGTCTCTGAGTGTCCTTGAGTGGCCCAGCCAGAGGCAGGACTTGAACCCAATCGAACATCTCTAGAGAGACCAGCAAATAGCTGTGTAGCAACATTCCCCATCCAACTTGACAGAGCTTTAGAGGAAGTGAATAATGGGAGAAACTCCCCACATACAGGTGTGCTAAGCTTGTAGCGTCATACCCAAGAAGACTTGAGGCTGTAACCACTGCCAAAGGTGCTTCAACAAAGTACTGAGTAAAGGGTCTGAATACCTATGTAAATGTGATATTTTATATATATATATTTAGGTATATCTGTTTTTTTTATTTGTAATACATTGCAAAAATTTCTAAAAACCTGTTTTTGCTTTGTCATTATGGGGTATTGTGATGTCATTATGGGGTATTGTGATGTCATTATGGGGTATTGTGATGTCATTATGGGGTATTGTGATGTCATTATGGGGCATTGTGTGTATATTGTGTGTATATTTTGCCAATATACACTGAATAATCCCTACTGTTGCCCAATCAATTTTAGAATAAGGCTGTAAAATAAGAAGATGTGGAAAAAGTCAAGGGGTCTGAATACTTTCTGAAGGCTCAAACCACTGGAGAAATACACATGACTTGGGTGTGGACTGGCTGGGGCAACATGCAGGGATACATGATGTCACAAGACATTAGTCCCAAAGTCTGCATGTTTCATTTCTTAGATTAACTACAAATCTGTTTACAAATACATGTTGTCCAGAAGCAGTGAATTTAAGGCATCCACGATGTTTCCCATCAGCAACTGTTTGTGCATATATTTTACGACGACATTTTGTGACGTTTCTGTACATTTTGAACTGATCTGGTTCCCCTATAACACAGTCCAGAACTGATCTGGTTCCCCCTATAACACAGTCCAGAACTGATCTGGTTCCCCCCTATAACACAGTCCAGAACTGATCTGGTTCCCCTATAACACAGTCCAGAACTGATCTGGTTCCCCTATAACACAGTCCAGAACTGATCTGGTTCCCCCTATAACACCGTCCAGAACTGATCTGGCTCCCCTATAACACAGTCCAGAACTGATCTGGTTCCCCCCCTATAACACAGTCCAGAACTGATCTGGTTCCCCTATAACACAGTCCAGAACTGATCTGGTTTCCCCCTATAACACAGTCCAGAACTGATCTGGCTCCCCTATAACACAGTCCAGAACTGATCTGGTTCCCCCTATAACACAGTCCAGAACTGATCTGGTTCCCCTATAACACAGTCCAGAACTGATCTGGTTCCCCTATAACACAGTCCAGAACTGATCTGGTTCCCCTATAACACAGTCCAGAACTGATCTGGTTCCCCTATAACACAGTCCAGAACTGATCTGGTTCCCCCTATAACACAGTCCAGAACTGATCTGGTTCCCCTATAACACAGTCCAGAACTGATCTGGTTCCCCTATAACACAGTCCAGAACTGATCTGATTCCCCTATAACACAGTCCAGAACTGATCTGGTTCCCTATAACACAGTCCAGAACTGATCTGGTTCCCCCTATAACACAGTCCAGAACTGATCTGGTTCCCCTATAACACAGTCCAGAACTGACCTGGTTCCCCCTCTATAACACAGTCCAGAACTGACCTGGTTCCCCCTCTATAACACAGTCCAGAACTGACCTGGTTCCCCCTATAACACAGTCCAGAACTGACCTGGTTCAGAATATTAAGTAGCTGTAACACCTCACCTCACAGTCTTCACAGCCTTAAAACCCACTCATTAAAACGAGTGACCTTTCTATACCAGACACACTGTAAAACTGAAACACCAGGAAAACCATACTGAGAGAGAGAGAGAGAGAGAGAGAGAGATTTGACCCCAATAACTACCGTGGAATATGTGTCAACAGTAACCTTGGGAAAATCCTCTGCATTATCATTAACAGCAGACTCGTACATTTCCTCAATGAAAACAATGTACTGAGCAAATGTCAAATTGGCTTTTTACCAAATACCGTACAACAGACCATGTATTCACCCTGCACAACCTAATTGACAACCAAACAAACCAAAACAAAGGCAAAGTCTTCTCATGCTTTGTTGATTTCAAAAAAGCCTTAGACTCAATTTGGCATGAGGGTCTGCTATACAAACTGATGGAAAGTGGTGTTGGGGGTAAAACATACAACATTATAAAATCCATGTACACAAACAACAAGTGTGCGGTTAAAATTGGCAAAAAAACACACACATTTCTTCACACAGGGTCGTGGGGTTAGACAGGGATGCAGCTTAAGCCCCACCCCCTTCAACATATATATCAACGAATTGGCGTGGGCACTAGAAAAGTCTGCAGCACCCGGCCTCACCCTACTAGAACCCGAAGTCAAATGTCTGCTGTTTGCTGATGATCTGGTGCTTCTGTCACCAACCAAGGAGGGCCTACAGCAGCACCTAGATCTTATGCACAGATTCTGTCAGACCTGGGCCCTGACAGTAAATCTCAGTAAGACCAAAATAATGGTGTTCCAAAAAGGTCCAGTCACCAGGACCACAAATACAAATTCCATCTAGACACTGTTGCCCTAGAGCACACAAAAACTATACATACCTTGGCCTAAACCTCAGCGCCACAGGTAACTTCCACAAAGCTGTGAACGATCTGAGAGACAAGGCAAGAAGGGCATTCTATGCCATCAAAAGGAACATAAATTTCAACATACCAACTAGGATTTGGCTAAAAATACTTGAATCAGTCATAGAGCCCATTGCCCTTTATGGTTGTGAGGTCTGGGGTCCGCTCACCAACCATGACTTCACAAAATGGGACAAACACCAAATTGAGACTATGCATGCAGAATTCTGCAAAAATATCCTCCGTGTACAACGTAGAACACCAAATAATGCATGCAGAGCAGAATTAGGCCGATACCCACTAATTATCAAAATCCAGAAAAGAGCCGTTAAATTCTATAACCACCTAAAAGGAAGCGATTCCCAAACCTTCCACAACAAAGCCATCACCTACAGAGAGATGAACCTGGAGAAGAGTCCCTAAGCAAGCTGGTCCTGGGGCTCTGTTCACAAATACAAACACACCATACAGAGCCCCAGGACAACAGCACAATTAGACCCAACCAAATCATGAGAAAACAAAAAGATAATTACTTGACACATTGGAAAGAATTAACAAAAAAACAGAGCAAACTAGAATGCTATTTGGCCCTACACAGAGAGTACACAGCGGCAGAATACCTGACCACTGTGACTGACCCAAAATTAAGGAAAGCCTTGACTATGTACAGACTCAGTGAGCATAGCCTTGCTATTGAGAAAGGCCGCCGTAGGCAGACATGGCTCTAAAGAGAAGACAGGCTATGTGCTCACTGCCCACAATATGAGGTGGAAAATGAGGTGGAAACTGAGCTGCACTTCCTAACCTCCTGCCCAATGTATGACCATATTAGAGAGACATATTTCCCTCAGATTACACAGATCCACAAAGAATTCGAAAACAAATCCAATTTTGAAAAACTCCCATATCTACTGGGTGAAATTCCACAGTGTGCCATCACAGCAGCAAGATTTGTGACCTGTTGCCACAAGAAAAGGGCAACCAGTGAAGAACACACACCATTGTAAATACAACCCATATTTATGCTTATTTATTTTATCTTGTGTCCTTTACCATTTGTACATTGTTAAAACACTGTATATATATATAATATGACATTTATAATGTCTTTATTGTTTTGACACTTCTGTATGTGTAATGTTTACTGTTCATTTTTATTGTTTATTTCACTTTATATATTATCTACCTCACTTGCTTTGGCAATGTTAACACATGTTTCCCATGCCAATAAAGCCCCTTGAATTGAATTGAATTGAATTGAGAGAGAGAGAGAGAGAGAGACAGAGAGACAGAGAGACAGAGAGAGAGAGAGAGAGAGAGAGAGAGAGACAGAGAGACAGAGAGAAAGAGAGAGAGAGAGAGAGAGAGAGAGAGACAGAGAGAGAGAGAAAGAGAGAGAGAGAGAGAGAGAGAGAGAGAGAGAGAGAGAGAGAGAGAGAGAGAGAGAGAGAGAGAGACAGAGAGAGAGAGAGAAAGAGAGAGAGAGAGAGAGAGAGAGAGAGAGAGAGAGAGAGAGAGAGAGAGAGAGAGAGAGAGAGAGAGAGAGAGCGAGAGAGAGAGAGAGAGAGAGAGAGAGAGAGAGAGAGAGACGTACTGTACAAACAACGCCTTCACCCCAGTGTGAGAGTAATCGATCATCTACAGCCTGTATAGTGACTGACAATAGTACAGTAACCAGGATATTATCCTGCTCTTCATCTCTTCTGGACAGCTATCAGGATGTTATCCTAGCCTTCATCTCTTCTAGACAGTAACCAGGATGTTATCCTAGCCTTCATCTCTTCTAGACAGTAACCAGGATGTTATCCTAGCCTTCATCTCTTCTAGACAGTAACCAGGATGTTATCCTAGCCTTCATCTCTTCTAGACAGTAACCAGGATGTTATCCTAGCCTACATCTCTTCTGGACAATAACCAGGATGTTATCCTAGCCTACATCTCTTCTAGACAGTAACCAGGATGTTATCCTAGCCTACATCTCTTCTAGACAGTAACCAGGATGTTATCCTAGCCTTCATCTCTTCTAGACAGTAACCAGGATGTTATCCTAGCCTTCATCTCTTCTAGACAGTAACCAGGATGTTATCCTAGCCTTCATCTCTTCTAGACAGTAACCAGGATGTTATCCTAGCCTACATCTCTTCTGGACGGTAACCAGGATGTTATCCTAGCCTACATCTCTTCTAGACAATAACCAGGATGTTATCCTAGCCTACATCTCTTCTGGACAGTAACCAGGATGTTATCCTAGCCTACATCTCTTCTAGACAATAACCAGGATGTCATTCTGCCCTACATCTCTTCTGGACAATAACCAGGATGTTATCCTAGCCTACATCTCTTCTAGACAGTAACCAGGATGTTATCCTAGCCTTCATCTCTTCTAGACAGTAACCAGGATGTTATCCTAGCCTTCATCTCTTCTAGACAGTAACCAGGATGTTATCCTAGCCTACATCTCTTCTGGACAGTAACCAGGATGTTATCCTAGCCTACATCTCTTCTGGACAATAACCAGGATGTTATCCTAGCCTTCATCTCTTCTAGACAGTAACCAGGATGTTATCCTAGCCTTCATCTCTTCTATACAGTAACCAGGATGTTATTCTGCCCTACATCTCTTCTGGACAGTAACCAGGATGTTATTCTGCCCTACATCTCTTCTGGACAGTAACCAGGATGTTATCCTGCTCTTCATCTCTTCTAGACAGTAACCAGGATGTTATCCTAGCCTACATCTCTTCTAGACAGTAACCAGGATGTTATCCTAGCCTACATCTCTTCTAGACAGTAACCAGGATGTTATCCTAGCCTACATCCCTTCTAGACAGTAACCAGGATGTTATCCTAGCCTACATCTCTTCTAGACAGTAACCAGGATGTTATTCTAGCCTACATCTCTTCTAGACAGTAACCAGGATGTTATTCTAGCCTACATCTCTTCTAGACAGTAACCAGGATGTTATCCTAGCCTACATCTCTTCTAGACAGTAACCAGGATGTTATCCTAGCCTACATCTCTTCTAGACAGTAACCAGGATGTTATTCTAGCCTACATCTCTTCTAGACAGTAACCAGGATGTTATCCTAGCCTTCATCTCTTCTAGACAGTAACCAGGATGTTATTCTAGCCTACATCTCTTCTAGACAGTAACCAGGATGTTATCCTAGCCTACATCTCTTCTGGACAGTAACCAGGATGTTATTCTAGCCTTCATCTCTTCTAGACAGTAACCAGGATGTTATCCTAGCCTACATCTCTTCTAGACAGTAACCAGGATGTTATCCTAGCCTTCATCTCTTCTAGACAGTAACCAGGATGTTATCCTAGCCTACATCTCTTCTAGACAGTAACCAGGATGTTATCCTAGCCTACATCTCTTCTAGACAGTAACCAGGATGTTATCCTAGCCTACATCTCTTCTAGACAGTAACCAGGATGTTATCCTAGCCTACATCTCTTCTAGACAGTAACCAGGATGTTATCCTAGCCTACATCTCTTCTAGACAGTAACCAGGATGTTATCCTAGCCTACATCTCTTCTAGACAGTAACCAGGATGTTATCCTAGCCTACATCTCTTCTAGACAGTAACCAGGATGTTATCCTAGCCTACATCTCTTCTAGACAGTAACCAGGATGTTATCCTAGCCTACATCTCTTCTAGACAGTAACCAGGATGTTATCCTAGCCTACATCTCTTCTGGACAATAACCAGGATGTTATCCTAGCCTTCATCTCTTCTAGACAGTAACCAGGATGTTATCCTAGCCTTCATCTCTTCTATACAGTAACCAGGATGTTATTCTGCCCTACATCTCTTCTGGACAGTAACCAGGATGTTATTCTGCCCTACATCTCTTCTGGACAGTAACCAGGATGTTATCCTGCTCTTCATCTCTTCTAGACAGTAACCAGGATGTTATCCTAGCCTACATCTCTTCTAGACAGTAACCAGGATGTTATCCTAGCCTTCATCTCTTCTAGACAGTAACCAGGATGTTATCCTAGCCTACATCTCTTCTAGACAGTAACCAGGATGTTATCCTAGCCTACATCTCTTCTAGACAGTAACCAGGATGTTATCCTAGCCTACATCTCTTCTAGACAGTAACCAGGATGTTATCCTAGCCTACATCTCTTCTAGACAGTAACCAGGATGTTATCCTAGCCTACATCTCTTCTAGACAGTAACCAGGATGTTATCCTAGCCTACATCTCTTCTAGACAGTAACCAGGATGTTATCCTAGCCTACATCTCTTCTAGACAGTAACCAGGATGTTATCCTAGCCTACATCTCTTCTAGACAGTAACCAGGATGTTATCCTAGCCTACATCTCTTCTAGACAGTAACCAGGATGTTATCCTAGCCTACATCTCTTCTAGACAGTAACCAGGATGTTATCCTAGCCTACATCTCTTCTAGACAGTAACCAGGATGTTATCCTAGCCTACATCTCTTCTAGACAGTAACCAGGATGTTATCCTAGCCTACATCTCTTCTAGACAGTAACCAGGATGTTATCCTAGCCTACATCTCTTCTGGACAGTAACCAGGATGTTATTCTAGCCTACATCTCTTCTAGACAGTAACCAGGATGTTATCCTAGCCTACATCTCTTCTAGACAAATTGATTTGGAACCAAACAGATACTTTTGCCCTCCAAAAAAGTATATTTGATCAGTAATGGTAGAAAAATGACAGTCCCATCTGTCACACCTGGACGTTTCTGTAATTGCAGCTGTTAGAAACGTTTGGTTGTTTCTGTCACCATATATTTACACAGATAATGTGCTGCTCAATGCTGTGTTCACAGCCTCACATTGGTCCTATTTCCACTAAGACACCATCACGCTGAAGACTGAGGGCAGGACACTTGGCTGGTTTGGTTTCTGGTCTATTGACAGAGCACAAGCTTACATTACATATAATGATGTATTAACTATGATATTGCCTGCCTGTGCACGTTCCTGTGTGTGTATATACTGTATTAATACAGTACCAGTCCAAAGTTTGGACACACCTACTCATTCAAGGATTTTTATTTATTTTTACTATTTTCTATATTGTAGAATAATAGTGAAGACATCAAAACTATGAAATAACACATATGGAATCATGTAGTAACCCAAAAAGTGTTAAACAAATCAAAATGTATTTTATATTTGAGGTTCTTCAAAGTATCCACCCTTTGCCTTGATGACAGCTTTGTACATTATTGGCATTCTCTCAACCAGCTTCATGAGGTAGTCACATGGAATGCGTTTCAATTAACAGGTGTGCCTTGTTAAAAGTTAGCTTGTGGAGTTTCTTTCCTTCTTAATGCTTTTGAGCCTATCTGTAGTGTTGTGACAAGGTAGGGGGTATACAGTAGAGGGGGGTATACAGGGGAGCATACAGGGGGTATAAGGTAGAGGGGGTATACAGGGGGATATACAGAATATACAGCAGCCCTATTACTTAAATACTTATGTCATGCAATAAAATGAGAATTAATTACGTAAAAATCATACAATGTGATTTTCTGGATTTTTGTTTTAGATTCCGTCTCTCACAGTTGAAGTGTACCTATGATTAAAAAAATTACAGACCTCTACATGCTTTGTAAGTAGGAAAACCTGCAAAATCGGCAGTGTATCAAATACTTGTTCTCCCCACTGTAATCGGATCCTTTCAAAACAAGGGCGCTATTTCCCAGGTGAAGGACAATAGTGGTGGGACTTGACCTCTGAGCGACTTAGCGGCTCCCATCAGTGTCCTGCATAGAAGTGTTATTTTACAGAATGGAAAGTTAAATGACGTCTGTTTCCCTCTTACTAACCCCAAACATCTGTAGATTATCCTGCTAGTTCAGCACTGTGTAAACTCTTCCCTTCTTTGTCCCACGCGTGGGCCCCCTCAGAGCCTTATACTGTGTAGTCTGGTGTCCAGGAGAATGGACCATCTCTGCAGTTTTCTTCTTGGTAGCAGGGTAATGATACAGACGTAGGATCTTAATCTGAGCCAGTTTGCAACAGCAGGAAAATAATTCTGCAGCAATAGGAAATGTGAATTGTTATGTGGATTATAATTCATGGACATTTTGTAGGGGTCGATCAATTTGTTTGTTAGAGAATATAAAGTTTGATATTTTAAAGTGGAAATTAGAAAATGTAGAAGACTTTTTAAACCTTGAATACGTTACACATTTGCATTTCCTGCTGTCCAAAACCAGGATGATCAAATTAAGATATGGCATCTGTACAGTAGGTTAGTAGTGTGTGTCCAGAACCATCTGTTTATACCCCAGTGTCAGACTCTATGCCTGTCAGACAGTAAATGTCTAGCCGTCTGTCTGTCTGTCTGTCTGCAATGTAATACAACCCAGCCCAGCTCCAGAACCATTTGCTAGCACCCCTCAACTCTGTGGATGACTGTCTGTGTGTGAATCCACCTGCTGCACTTGTCACTGTGACACTCCTGACATTTCCTGTATCACATTAAAAACCTGTCAGAATTCTGACGTACTGCAATCCATACATCCTCATCTCTACTGGGACAACTACGGGGAGTATTGGGGGGGGGGGCTGCAATAGACTAGCATCCTGTCCAGGACTCTTGACTTACATCAATTTGCCTCACATCAACAGGAACAGGGGACAAGCTCCTGTCATACGGTTTGTTCTGGCTCGGACAAGGCAAGGCACAGTACTTTACTGTACAGTACTTATGCAATGAAATGGACTGGTAATTGAATAGACATAGTAATGTGGTTTTACTACACTGTTAAAATGTAAAGATTCAAAACACCATCATTGTGTACTGAAACCATAAAAAGTAATTTACCTAAACAGAGATCTGGTGTTTGAAGGTAGTTTGAAAGTAAAGACAATGTAAGAGTTTTGAAGTATTATGAATGGAAGTATTATGAATGGAAGTACTCTGAATGGAAGTACTCTGAATGGAAGTACTCTGAATGGAAGTACTATGAATGGAAGTATCATGAATGGAAGTATTATGAATGGAAGTACTCTGAATGGAAGTACTCTGAATGGAAGTACTATGAATAGAAGTGCTCTGAATGGAAGTACTATGAATGGAAGTACTCTGAATGGAAGTAATCTGAATGGAAGTACTCTGAATGGAAGTACTCTGAATGGAAGTACTATGAATGGAAGTACTCTGAATGGAAGTATTATGAATGGAAGTATTCTGAATGGAAGTACTCTGAATGGAAGAATTCTGAATGGAAGTACTCTGAATGGAAGTACTATGAATGGAAGTACTCTGAATGGAAGTACTATGAATGGAAGTACTCTGAATGGAAGTACTCTGAAACACCATTAGTGGTTCTTCGTCCTCCAAAACATGACCTGCCAAACCTTGCTTCTTAACACCCGCCCGCACCAATGCGTCGGAGGAAACACCGTTCACCTGACGACCGAAGTCAGCCTGCAGGTGTCCGGCCTGCCAATGAGCACAGTGAGCCAAGTAAAGCCCCCCCCTGGCCAAACCCTCCCCTAACCAGGACGACACTGAGCCAATTGTGCGCCGCCCGATTGGACTCCCGATCATGGCCGGTTGTGATACAACCCGGGTCTGTAGTGACGCCTCTAGCACTGTAATGCAGTGCCTTAGACCGTTGAGCCACTTGGGAGGCCCTGAATATCATTTATTTTAAGAGTGTGTTGTGAAAAAACTTTTTCGGGTTTCAGTATATTTAAAAGACCACATCAAAACACAACAACATCAACAATCCAGAAATGTACTGAGATTAACAGACAGAGCTGCCAAATGTCTTATTTCTCCACAATTTGCTCAGATATGTTCACATTTGGAATGGGGGACATGTGGAATTCCTAGGATATACAATGGCACTAATTACTACAGTTGCCAGCTTTATTGAGATTATAAATTATGTTACAATCAAAATGTTTAGGGTGATATAAATTATAGCATCGGTAGCGTGAATTAAGTTGTGGTATTTGTGTGACAACGTGGATTTGAAACCGGTTCTCCTTGTCAAAATACTGCCGTAGTCCACCCACCCAGCCAGCCTACAGTCTTAACTAGTGTGCTGAATCACCATGGTTACACTGAGCACATTGGGCCCAATTCAGACTTGAGGTAAATACTGAAGACTTCAATCAATAAAACATGGCCATTGTCCATGTCAAATCAATATATCTCACGTCTGAATAGGAATTCCAACGTTTATTTTTTTCAATACTTTATTTAGACAGATTAGAAACAGGAGGAGAAGGAGTGAAAGTGGGACAAGCAGAAGTGGGAATTGAACCCCTGCCTTGTGATGCAGTAAGAAGGCAGTTTCCTTTGAAATGTTACCCAGTCAACCACATCTTCACATGCCATATGAATCCCGTTGAAGTTAAAAACCTGGTGCCCCATGTCAGAAGACTGAGGCATGGAGGTGGAGAATTATGGGTAATTGTGGCAAGATCAGTGGTTCTCAAACTCCAGACGTTTCACAATGTTGTTGTAACCCTGAACTCGCTCACCGGATTCACCCAGGCAAAGGCTTGATGATTAGTTTACAAGTTGAATCGGGTGTTCTGGAATAAATCAAATCCATTCAACAGCTGGTGGTCCCCAGAGGAGACTCTAGGATTACTCTATTGTCAAGTGTAAAAAAAACAGGCAAGTTTGTGTGCACCTTGCCTCTCTTTCGGGTCCTTCACGAATTCAGACAGAGAAGAGAGCAAAACCAAACGCTCGGGTGAAATGCTCCTAAACAATGCAAGAAAGCGCACGTCAATGAACGCGTGAGTACACAATGTTATCACGCTGAAGGAGGAATCAGAAAAGGAATTCACACAACAAGAAGGTGTTTTGTGCACCATTTCATCCGTTATGGTAATAGTCCAAGTCAAGCAGCCATTTTGATTTATAGATCAGCTTTCTTGATGCTGCCTGCTTTTTAGTTAATACAATTGACTTGTGTGCACTCGCCCTCCATTTGGCAAATCTGACCATAATTATATCCTCCTGATTCCTGCTTTCAAGCTAAAACTAAAGCAGAAAATAGCAGTGACCTTGCTCAATATGGAAGTGGTCAGATGGCTCGGATGCTACGCTACAGGACTGTTTTGTTCCGGGATTCATCCAATGGCATTGAGGAGTTTACCACCTCGGTCACAGGGTTCATCTATAAGTGCATCAACGATGTCGTCCCCACAGTGACCGTGCGTACATATCCCAACCAGAAGCCATGGATTACAGGCAACATCCCAACCGAGCTAAAGGATAGAGCTGCTGCTTTCAAGGAGCAGGACACTAATCCGGACGCTTATAAGAAATCCCGCTATGCCGTCAGACGAAACATCAAACAGTTAAAGCGTCAATACAGGATTAAAATTGAATCCTACTACACCGGCTCTGACACTAGTCAGATGTTGCAGGGTTTGCACACTATTACAGACAACAAAGGGAAACCCAGCCGCGAGCTGCCCAGTGACATGAGTTTACCAGATTATCTAAATGCCTTTTATGCTCCCTTTGAGGCAAGCAACACTGAACATGCATGAGAGCACCAACTGTTCCTGGACAACTGTTTGATCACGCTTTCTGTAGCCGATGTGACCAAGACCTTTAAACAGGTCAACATTCACAAGGCCGCGGGGCCAGACGGATTACCAGGGAGTGTACTCAAAGCATTCGCGTACCAACTGGCAAGTGTCTTCAATGACATTTTCAACTTCTCTCTGACCGAGTCTGTAACACCTACATGTTGCAAGCAGACCACCATAGTCCCTGTGGTCAAGAATGTGAAGGTAACCTGCCTAAATGATTACCGCCCTGTAGCACTCATGCCGGTAGCCATGAAGTGCTTTGGAAGGCTGGTCATGGCTCACATCAACAGCATCCTCCTGAAAACCCAAGACCCACTCCAAATCTCCAGTCTAGTCAACCCAGTGATATCTCTCCTCTCAGTCTCCAGCTGTCTAGTCAACCCAGTTATATCTCTCCTCTCTGTCTCCAGCTGTCTAGTCAACCCAGTTATATCTCTCCTCTCAGTCTCCAGCTGTCTAGTCAACCCAGTGATATCTCTCCTCTCAGTCTCCAGCTGTCTAGTCAACCCAGTTATATCTCTCCTCTCTGTCTCCAGTCTAGTCAACCCAGTTATATCTCTCCTCTCTGCCTCCAGCCTAGTCAACCCAGTTATATCTCTCCTCTCTGCCTCCAGTCTAGTCAACCCAGTTATATCTCTCCTCTCTGTCTCCAGCCTAGTCAACCCAGTTATATCTCTCCTCTCTGTCTCCAGCCTAGTCAACCCAGTTATATCTCTCCTCTCTGTCTCCAGTCTAGTCAACCCAGTTATATCTCTCCTCTCTGCCTCCAGCCTAGTCAACCCAGTTATATCTCTCCTCTCTGTCTCCAGCCTAGTCAACCCAGTTATATCTCTCCTCTCTGTCTCCAGTCTAGTCAACCCAGTGATATCACTCCTCTCAGTCTCCAGCTGTCTAGTCAACCCAGTTATATCTCTCCTCTCTGTCTCCAGCCTAGTCAACCCAGTTAAATCTCTCCTCTCTGTCTCCAGTCTAGTCAACCCAGTTATATCTCTCCTCTCTGCCTCCAGACTTCAGGAAACATCTGATGTTATAACAGCTCCATACTAAATGTTCTGGCTATTTTAAATGCTGCTTTGTAAGCTGAGTTTTAGGGTGAAATATCGAGTGAAAGGAATATGCCTCTGGTGATTGGACATGGCTAGGCTAAGGAAACAGTACACGCCTTAAATAACTTCAACCACACTGACAGACATAAACTGTATACACACCTTAAATAACTTCAATCAACCACACAGACACGCATTGACATCTCAAATAACTTACATCAACCACACAGACACATATATACACACAACATATACAGTATGTGTGTGTGTAACAACGGCAAGTGTAACACATTCCTATCATTGATTAGTAGACGCTAAGCATGGAAGGCTCACAGCGGGCCTGAGAGGGAATGAGGTGAGATGGCATGGCAGGGATGGCCTGTATCTGACTGACTGGCTAACATGCTACAGCAGCCAGCCATCTATTTGCCGTCTATATGTGAGCTCATCAAAGGAAACAGCAGACATATTTTATCCAAAGGCTCAACCTCCTCTGACATTTTTCCATCACAGAAGAAGAACTGATGCTGACGCCTCTGGATGGATGTTCTGCACCGTGTATGGCACCATGTATGGCACAGTGTATGGCACCGTGTATGGTATCGTGTATGGCACCGTGTTCTGCACCATGTATGGCACCGTGTATGGCACCGTGTTCTGCACCGTGTATGGCACCGTGTATGGCACCGTGTTCTGCACCATGTATGGTACCGTGTATGGCACCGTGTATGGCACCGTGTATGGCACCGTGTTCTGCACCGTGTATGGCACCGTGTATGGTAACGTGTATGGCACCGTGTATGGCACCGTGTTCTGCACCGTGTTCGGCACCGTGTTCTGCACCGTGTATGACACCCTGTATGGCACCGTGTATGGTACCGTGTATGGCACTGTGTATGGTACCGTGTATGGCACCGTGTTCTGCACAGTGTATGGGACTGTGTATGGCACCGTGTATGGTACCGTGTATGGTACCGTGTTCTGCACCGTGTTCTGCACCGTGTATGACACCGTGTATGGCACCGTGTATGGTACCGTGTATGGCACCGTGTATGGTACCGTGTATGGCACCGTGTATGGTACCGTGTATGGCACCGTGTTCTGCACCGTGTATGGCACTGTGTATGGCACCGTGTATGGTACCGTGTATGGCACTGTGTTCTGCACCGTGTATGGCACCGTGTTCTGCACCGTGTATGGCACTGTGTATGGCACTGTGTATGGCACCGTGTATGGTACCGTGTATGGCACCGTGTTCTGCACCGTTTATGGCACTGTGTATGGCACCGTGTATGGCACTGTGTATGGTACCGTGTATGGTACCGTGTATGGCACCGTGTACGGCACTGTGTATGGCACTGTGTATGGCACTGTGTATGGCACCGTGTATGGTACCGTGTATGGCACCGTGTTCTGCACCGTTTATGGCACTGTGTATGGCACCGTGTATGGCACCGTGTATGGTACCGTGTATGGCACCGTGTATGGCACCGTGTATAGCACCGTGTTCTGCACCGTGTATGGCACCGTGTATGGCACCGTGTTCTGCACCGTGTATGGTACTGTGTATAGCACCATGTATGGCACCGTGTATGGTACCGTGTATAGCACCATGTATGGCACCGTGTATGGCACCGTGTATGGCACCGTGTATGGCACCGTGTATGGCACCGTGTATGGCACCGTGTTCTGCACCATGTATGGCACCGTGTTCTGCACCGTGTATGGCACCGTGTATGGCACCGTGTATGGTACCGTGTATGGTACCGTGTTCTGCACTGTGTATGGCACCGTGTATGGCACTGTGTTCTGCACCATTTATGGCACCATGTATGGTACCGTGTTCTGCACCGTGTATGGCACCGTGTATGGTACCGTGTTCTGCACCGTGTATGGCACCGTGTATGGTACCGTGTTCTGCACTGTGTATGGCACCGTGTATGGCACCGTGTTCTGCACCGTGTATGGCACCGTGTATGGCACCGTGTATAGTACCGTGTTCTGCACCGTGTATGGCACCGTGTTCTGCACCGTTTATGGCACGTGTATGGCACCGTGTTCTGCACCGTGTATGGCACCGTGTATGGCACCGTGTATGGTACCGTGTTCTGCACCGTGTATGGCACCGTGTTCTGCACCGTTTATGGCACCGTGTATGGCACCATGTATGGCACCGTGTTCTGCACCGTTTATGGCACCGTGTATGGCACCGTGTTCTGCACCGTGTTCTGCACGTGTATGGTGTATGGCACCGTGTATGGTACCGTGTATGGCACCGTGTTCTGCACCGTGTATGGTACAGAGCCTTTCAATGCAGAACCTCCCTCCATCAGAAACATACAGATGGGCCATTTCTTTTGGGGGGGGTTATTCGATAAAAAATGAACAAAATATTGATGATAAAGTTCTCGATTGACAATAATGCTTGTCAGTATACCAGAGTGAAAGTGGACGTTTTGTAAACGGTATGCAGTGTGTAAAGGAGGAGGAAGAGAAAGACAACGAGGAAGAGGAGGAGGAAGAGAAAGACAACGAGGAAGAGGAGGAGGAAGAGGAAGATCTGACACATAGTTTACATAAAAAAATGAAGTAGAGCTCATATTTACACCCTGATGAAGACCGCTTGTCTGTCGAAACGTTGGACATTACATTTTTTGTATCTGAGCTTCTAGAGCGTGCGGCTCTCTTTTAATTTTTCATGTGTTCCACTCCGCTAGCCAGCA
Source organism: Oncorhynchus tshawytscha (assembly GCF_018296145.1). Taxonomy (NCBI): domain Eukaryota; kingdom Metazoa; phylum Chordata; class Actinopteri; order Salmoniformes; family Salmonidae; genus Oncorhynchus; species Oncorhynchus tshawytscha. The sequence continues at coordinate 6,249,047 of NC_056432.1, forward strand.
CCTCGCCTAAAATAGGTGTGAGTTCCTTTGGCCTCTAGAACACAGCTTACATGGGCATAAAAAAAGAGTCAAGACAGCACAAATTACACTAAATACACCTTGTTCATTCTACAGCTTGTCAAACACAGAGACATTGCTGGGTGTAAGTGATCGTCTTTTCAGGTCTCTATTTCTCCCTATCTCTCTCTAAGGAGGAGGAGGAGGAAGAGGAAGAGGAAGAGGAAGAGGGAGGAGGAGGAGGAGGAAGAGGGGGAGGAGGAGGAGGGAGGAGGAAGAGGAGGAAGAGGGGGAGGAGGAAGAGGGAGGAGGAGGAGGAGGAAGAGGGAGGAGGAGGAAGAGGAAGAGGAAGAGGAAGAGGAGGAGGAGGAGGAGGAGGAGGAGGAAGAGGAAGAGGAAGAGGAGGAGGAGGAGGAGGAGAATGAGATTTCACTGACTAGCTCTAGCAGGAATCCAAATGGCACCCTTTCACTTTTAACCCTGGCAAATCTTTTAACAGCATTATCGTCATTCTGGTCCTAACTTCCTGAATAAATCCCTGCTCTACAATCCCTCTCAAAGTCATTCTGATCCTAACCTCCTGAATAAAACCCTGCTCTACAATCCCTCTCAAAGTCATTCTGATCCTAACCTCCTGAATAAAACCCTGCTCTACAATCCCTCTCAAAGTCATTCTGATCCTAACCTCCTGAATAAAACCCTGCTCTACAATCCCTCTCAAAGTCATTCTGATCCTAACCTCCTGAATAAAACCTTTCTCTACAATCCCTCTCAAAGTCATTCTGGTCCTAACCTCTTGAATAAAACCTTTCTCTACAATCCCTCTCAAAGTTATTCTGGTCCTAACCTCTTGAATAAAACCTTTCTCTACAATCCCTCTCAAAGTCATTCTGATCCTAATCTCCTGAATAAAACCTTTCTCTACAATCCCTCTCAAAGTCATTCTGATCCTAATCTCCTGAATAAAACCCTGCTCTACAATCCCTCTCAAAGTCATATTTCCCTGAAGACAGACCCTGAACAGACCCTGAACAGAATTCTGGTCATGGTTCCCCAAGGTGTGTTCTGCTCCAGTCCATGTCGGAGATCAATCTTTATAATTCAGTCTTTATAATTCAGTCTTTAAAATTCCCGCTCTCATGGTTTGGAAAACCATCACTCATCAAAATGTGCTGGTCCATTCGATGACCATTTTCCTGGCGCCTACAGGACATGAAAGCAACCGAGAAAAAAAGACCGTTCTCCAAAAGACTGGAGAAGGAAAACACACAATGTGTTCATCATCACGTTTATAAACACTAATTCATTCATTCATTAATTTTGAAAACAGCTACCATATACTGTAGATCAGAGATCATCAACTAGATTCAGTCTTACGCCAAATGTTTCTTGAGCTGACGGTTACGGAGCTGGAACATAATTACAAGTAATTTGTAGACTTCGAATTGACCACAAGAAACCCAAACAGATATAATACTAAAACATAATCATTTCAAACCTTGCCTACATTTACAGTGGGGCAAAAACGTATTTAGTCAGCCACCAATTGTGCAAGTTCTCCCACTTAAAAAGATGAGAGAGGCCTGTAATTTCATCACTATGACAGACAAAATGAGAAAAAAAATCCAGAAAATCACATTGTAGGATTTTTAATAAATTTATTTGCAAATTTTTGCCCCACTGTATATACATCTCTCTATTATGGGAATATTTGGGAACAGATTCTAAAATTAAAATCACTTGGAGCTGATTGGCTGGTGTTGTTACCATGGTTATGGTTACAATGGTGTAAATCTTGGTGGGGCAAAAAATATATAATGTTTAGATGTATGCCAGCAAAGTCAAGACACAACACTAAACAATACATTAATTTCCCTATAACGGTGACAAACGATGCCCACAAACTGTAAGCTGTGGGCATCGAGAGTCCCAACACCTTACCACCATTACACCTGGCTATCTGCTGAGCCTTGTCTGGCAGCGAAACAGTTAATTCAGTCTCATTTCCTGCCTTTTAATAAAACATAGCTGATATGGATGACTTGCTTAAACAAATGTGGTTTCTACTGACAATGGAGATGTACAAACTGTGGCATAAGTGGACGACAAGCGGATAAGAGGCATATATCCATATGCATAATTTAGATTTTAAGACATTAACGAGCGAGCCAGGAGGGACGTAGTCAATATGAATATAATATATTTGTTCAGCACTTTTGAAATGTACAACGACAAAATTCAGAACATAGGCCGTTCTTACAGTACTCTCCCTGTACACCAAGTCAGAACAGTAGGATAAACAAAGGGGGCATATAAGCAGACAATGAAAGCTCTTACAATATTCAATGATGACCTTTCTCTAAAATCGTCCATAGGCTAAATGTGCACCACCAAGTCAGAGCAGTAGGCTAAGTTATGAGAGGGGAAAGGGACAACATTATTAGGGTGAGGCACATGGGCTCCTAACAGCTTACTACACAACATACACTTAGTATTACTTTCTTATCTACAGTGTACACATCTCCCTGGCATATTACATCATTTATAGAGCAGCATTCAATACATTGTTGGACTCACCTTGTTGTGTTGTGCTCACTTGAACAGGAAGGTGGCCTTTGTGATTTCCAACTTGTTGTGTAATGTTCAATGGTCGATACGTTTTATCTATAATTTCTCTACATAATTTATCTTCCTATGACAAGTATTGAAAAGGATTTGCCAGTAGATTGTCGACTGGATTAATGATGACCGCTAGCTTGGTATCTAAGATGTTGAAAGTATGATGTTGACATGATCAGTCCAATCAAAGATACGGTAGATATAATGTGATTTGATATCCTTTTATCCATGGACAATGACCTTGATCTCCTCATAGATTTTGCAGTGAAGTAGTGTCCCCTTGAATGACAGAACACTGAGCCAATCACAGCGCAACTAGACAACATTACCAACCAACCAAACCCTACATTCTGTATTTTACATATATCCCTCCAGGATTTGTTTTAAAGCCCCCAAAACGTATTTTCATTATGTATTTTTAGTGTAACAACGGGTGTAAAATTGATCAAAATAAGGTTATTTTTGGTCAAGGTTGGCTAAAAGTATACCTCATAGTTTGTGTTCGACACTGATGTAATATAATACTTAAATTCACCCAACACCAACAAAAGGCACAAAAATGGCTGTAGCATCTAGTTATTTTGAGAGAGAGAGAGAGAGAGAGAGAGAGAGAGAGAAAAAGCGAGAGGGAGAGAGAGGAGAGAGAGAGAGAGAGAGAGAGAAAAAGAGAGAGAGAGAGAGAGGAGCGAGCGAGCGAGAGGATAGAGAGAGAGAGAGAGGGGGGGGGTGAGAGAGAGAGAGAGAGAGAGAAAGAGAGACAGAGAGAAATATGAAGACATGCAGGTCATATTATACCATTAGAAAACATCTTTATTTAAATTTCACCCTTTTGTTAATTGTTGCTCAAAATTAACCCAATAATTCAGGCACATGGAACATCTTAAACAGTATCATCCACAATGGGGTAAAACTAGCTAAATACATTTTTTTTAAACTGAAAAAAATAATTATGAATTATCCTGTTTGGGATGATGCGAATTTTGCAGCTTTTTGTTAAAAATCGCGCAACATTTCAGCGCCCTGCTACTCATTCCAGGAATATAGTATATGCATATGATTTATGTGTGGATAGAAAACACTCAGACGTTTCTAAAACTGTTTAAATCACGGCTGTGACTATAACAGAACGTCTGTTTCATCGAAAAGCGCAGGAAAATCTGATCACTGGAGATGGAAAAAAATATCCATGCGCCACTCCCATGAATTGTTAAAGGTGAACCGTAATATATGGGGCCGAGCTTGCAGTACCTACAGCTTCCACAGGATCTATAGAGTCTCCTCATTTGAATCTGAATTGATTCTTGGTAGATCCGACCAAAGGGAACCGATTCTCTCCGACCACCGACCCGAGGCATTGTCTGTCTTTTTTCCGGACATTTTTCCACACGGCAGGCTATCGAATTTACATCGCCCACTGATGATTTTTATAGCTTATTGACGTGTAGTAATACCTAAAGTTGCATTAGAAAGGTATTTCGAAGTGTTTTGTGAAAGTTTATCGTCGACTTTTTAACTTTTAAAAAATGACGTTACGTTATGAAACGCTATTTTTTTCCGTTTTCCACACAGTCTTCATAGATCGATATCTAGGCTATATATGGACCGATTTAATCAAAAAAGACCCAGTATTGATTATGGGACATCAAGGAGTGCCAAGAAAGAAGATGGTCAAAGGTAATGAATGTTTTATATTTTATTGTGCGGTTTGTGTAGCGCCGACTATGCTAATTATTTTTGTTTACATCCTCTACGGGTCTTTTGGGGTGTTACATGCTATCAGATAATAGCTTCTCATGCTTTCGCCGAAAAGCATTTTACAAATCTGACTCGGTGGCTAGATTCACAACGAGTGTAGCTTTAATTCAATACCTTGTTTGTGTGTTTTCATGAAAGTTTGAATTTTAACGAAAAACGATCAGTGACGCTCTAAAATATCCGCTGATTTGATCCCCACAACGGAACATCCTCCCTAACAAGTTTTAAATCTGATTTTAAAAAAAAGTAACTTCCTAAACAAGTATATCATCCTATTTTACAGAACTGCTCCTCCTGGTTCTCTCTCTATGATCCCAAACAAATATTACATCGTATATTACAGAACTGCTTCTCTCTTTTGATGCTTATTGGATGGACGCATCATAGTGTACCTCCTATTGTGTGGATGCATCATAGTGTACCTCCTATTGTTAAAGGTGGCAAAGTGGTCAATAACACTACTGTGGCTTAGTGGCCCAAGCACTTCACCCTCAGTGGACATGACTGCAAGACAATGCAAGCCTTTTCTGCCCCGCTGTCTTACAAATCAAATCAAATCAAATTTTATTTGTCACATACACATGGTTAGCAGATGTTAATGCGAGTGTAGCGAAATGCTTGTGCTTCTAGTTCCGACAATGCAGTAATAACCAACAAGTAATCTAACTAACAATTCCAAAAAAACTACTGTCTTATACACAGTGTAAGGGGATAAAGAATATGTACATAAGGATATATGAATGAGTGATGGTACAGAGCAGCATAGGCAAGATACAGTAGATGGTATTGAGTAGCGAAATGCTACACTCGCATCCAGCCGGCACTAAAGGACCTTTCACAGGAGCAGCTGCTCACTGGAACTGTGAGGGCAATCTGAACCTCAGAGAAGGAAACACATCATCATCCAGGAGGTTATGCAGAGCTTTGGGAGAACGTCCAGCCTCTCTTCTCCGGGCAAGAAAAGATTTAGCCTCTCTTCTCCGGGCAAGAAAAGTTTCAGCCTCTCTTCTCCGGGCAAGAAAAGATTTAGCCTCTCTTCTCCGGGCAAGAAAAGATTTAGCCTCTCTTCTCCGGGCAAGAAAAGATTTAGCCTCTCTTCTCCGGGCAAGAAAAGATTTAGCCTCTCTTCTCCGGGCAAGAAAAGATTTAGCCTCTCTTTTCCGGGCAAGAAAAGATTTAGCCTCTCTTTTCCGGGCAAGAAAAGATTTAGCCTCTCTTCTCCGGGCAAAAAGATTTAGCCTCTCTTCTCCGGGCAAGAAAAGATTTAGCCTCTCTTCTCCGGGCAAGAAAAGATTTAGCCTCTCTTCTCCAGGCAAGAAAAGATTTAGCCTCTCTTCTCCGGGCAAGAAAAGATTTAGCCTCTCTTCTCCGGGCAAGAAAAGATTTAGCCTCTCTTTTCCGAAGAAAAGATTTAGCCTCTCTTCTCCGGGCAAGAAAAGATTTAGCCTCTCTTCTCCGGGCAAGAAAAGATTTAGCCTCTCTTCTCCGGGCAAGAAAAGATTTAGCCTCTCTTCTCCGGGCAAGAAAAGATTTAGCCTCTCTTCTCCGGGCAAGAAAAGATTTAGCCTCTCTTCTCCGGGCAAGAAAAGTTTCTGGCCACCAACATCTCTTCTGTTCTAACATCAATGCCGTAGTGCTCGGCAAACTCAGTTAAGCATGATGTATCTAGGAAGTTTTTTGAGTTGGGGCAGCATTTTATTTTTATTTCACCTTTATTTAACCAGGTAGGCAAGTTGAGAACAAGTTCTCATTTACAATTGCGACCTGGCCAAGATAAAGCAAAGCAGTTCGACAGATACAACGACACAGAGTTACACATGGAGTAAAACAAACATACAGTCAATAATACAGTATAAACAAGTCTATATACAATGTGAGCAAATGAGGTGAGAAGGGAGGTAAAGGCAAAAAAGGCCATGGTGGCAAAGTAAATACAATATAGCAAGTAAAACACTGGAATGGTAGATTTGCAGTGGAAGAATGTGCAAAGTAGAAATAAAAATAATGGGGTGCAAAGGAGCAAAATAAATCAATTAATTAAATACAGTAGGGAAAGAGGTAGTTGTTTGGGCTAAATTATAGGTGGGCTATGTACAGGTGCAGTAATCTGTGAGCTGCTCTGACCGTTGGTGCTTAAAGCTAGTGAGGGAGATAAGTGTTTCCAGTTTCAGAGATTTTTGTAGTTCGTTCAAGTCATTGGCAGCAGAGAACTGGAAGGAGAGGCGGCCAAAGAAAGAATTGGTTTTGGGGGTGACTAGAGAGATATACCTGCTGGAGCGTGTGCTACAGGTGGGAGATGCTATGGTGACCAGCGAGCTGAGATAAGGGGGGACTTTACCTTGCAGGGTCTTGTAGATGACATGGAGCCAGTGGGTTTGGCGACGAGTATGAAGCGAAGGCCAGCCAACGAGAGCATACAGGTCGCAATGGTGGGTAGTATATGGGGCTTTGGTGACAAAACGGATTGCACTGTGATAGACTGCATCCAATTTATTGAGTAGGGTATTGGAGGCTATTTTGTAAATGACATCGCCAAAGTCGAGGATTGGTAGGATGGTCAGTTTTACAAGGGTATGTTTGGCAGCATGAGTGAAGGATGCTTTGTTGCGAAATAGGAAGCCAATTCTAGATTTAACTTTGGATTGGAGATGTTTGATATGGGTCTTGAAGGAGAGTTTACAGTCTAACCAGACACCTAAGTATTTGTAGTTGTCCACATATTCTAAGTCAGAGCCGTCCAGAGTAGTGATGTTGGACAGGTGGGTAGGTGCAGGTAGCGATCGGTTGAAGAGCATGCATTTAGTTTTACTTGTATTTAAGAGCAATTGGAGGCCACGGAAGGAGAGTTGTATGGCATTGAAGCTTGCCTGGAGGGTTGTTAACACAGTGTCCAAAGAAGGGCCAGAAGTATACAGAATGGTGTCGTCTGCGTAGAGGTGGATCAGAGACTCACCAGCAGCAAGAGCGACCTCATTGATGTATACAGAGAAGAGAGTCGGTCCAAGAATTTAACCCTATGGCACCCCCATAGAGACTGCCAGAGGTCCAGACAGGAGACCCTCCGATTTGACACACTGAACTCTATCAGAGAAGTAGTTGGTGAACCAGGCGAGGCAATCATTTGAGAAACCAAGGCTGTCGAGTCTGCCGATGAGGATGTGGTGATTGACAGAGTCGAAAGCCTTGGCCAGATCAATGAATACGGCTGCACAGTAATGTTTCTTATCGATGGCGGTTAAGATATCGGTTAGGACCTTGAGCGTGGCTGAGGTGCACCCATGACCAGCTCTGAAACCAGATTGCATAGCAGAGAAGGTATGGTGAGATTCGAAATGGTCGGTAATCTGTTTGTTGACTTGGCTTTCGAAGACCTTAGAAAGGCATGGTAGGATAGATATAGGTCTGTAGCAGTTTGGGTTAAGAGTGTCCCCCCCTTTGAAGAGGGGGATGACCGCAGCTGCTTTCCAATCTTTGGGAATCTCAGACGACACGAAAGAGAGGTTGAACAGGCTAGTAATAGCAACAATTTCGGCAGATAATTTTAGAAAGAAAGGGTCCAGATTGTCTAGCCCGGCTGATTTGTAGGGGTCCAGGTTTTGCAGCTCTTTCAGAACATCAGCTGAACGGATTTGGGAGAAGGAGAAATGGGGAAGGCTTGGGCGAGTTGCTGTGGGGGGTGCAGTGCTGTTGACCGGGGTAGGAGTAGCCAGGTGGAAAGCATGCCTGTATGCCTTTGAGCAGACCTGTATCTACAGTTGAGAATCGCTGGTCAAGCTCACAAACCATCCTGTCCAAGCAGGGTGAACAACAACTCTGCTTCCATTGTTTGGGAACATGAACATTCTGTGCCTAAACTCTCCGCCACAAAATCTCCCATTTTCCTTTGTTTGTGCTCTTGCGTCATCTGCCTCCTGGAATGTTGTGAATTTCCCAGAGTGCTTTGGTTCTGTCATAAAGTTCTGTGGTAAATGCATCTGTGCGTTTGGCTATCAGTGTGTCACATACAGCTTGTTTGCTGAAACGAGCTTCTGCCAGGTCTACAGTCTCTTTCTGGAGGAACTTATGAAGTCCCTCAGTTACAGAAAGAAGGGACTGAAACATCAGTAGTAAATACAGAGAACTGATGAAGTCCCTCAGTTACAGAAAGAAGGGACTGAAACATCAGTAGTAAATACAGAGAACTGATGAAGTCCCCCAGTTACAGAAAGAAGGGACTGAAACATCAGTAGTAAATACAGAGAACTTATGAAGTCCCTCAGTTACAGAAAGAAGGGACTGAAACATCAGTAGTAAATACAGAGAACTTATGAAGTCCCCAGTTACAGAAAGAAGGGACTGAAACATCAGTAGTAAATACAGAGAACTTATGAAGTCCCTCAGTTACAGAAAGAAGGGACTGAAACATCAGTAGTAAATACAGAGAACTGATGAAGTCCCTCAGTTACAGAAAGAAGGGACTGAAACATCAGTAGTAAATACAGAGAACTGATGAAGCTTTGCTCTCAGACAATCAACCATGGCAGATAGACAATCAACCATGGCAGATAGACAATCAACCATGGCAGATAGACAATCAACCATGGCAGATAGACAATCAACCATGGCAGATAGACTATCAACCATGGCAGATAGACAATCAACCATGGCAGATAGACTATCAACCATGGCAGATAGACAATCAAAAAGAGCACTTAAAGTGTTCAGGACTGCATTTATGGACTGCAACCAGCGAGGGTTTGAGAGTTGTACAAGTCCAGCTGATGCTATTCCAAGTTTGGACTGAGGTTCTTTGAACTTGTGGTGGTTAACTAGGGATGTACTGAAAAAACAAATACACCATTCTCCAAGAAACTGAATAAACTCAGCAGCCTCCGAAATAGCCGTGCAAGTATGACACAACACCAAACTAAGCTCATGAGCATAGCAATGTACACAAATTGCCTACGGATGCAGCACTCTGAAATGTGCTTGTACACCTCCTTTGGACCTACTCATGACAGCTGCACCATCATAGGTCTGTGCAACGCACTGTAGGCCTGCTACCCTCTCATAGGTCAATACACTTTAGGCCTGCTACCCTCTCATAGGTCAACGCACTTTAGGCCTGCTACCCTCTCATAGGTCAACACACTTTAGGCCTGCTACCCTCTCATAGGTCAACGCACTTTAGGCCTTCTACCCTCTCATAGGTCAACGCACTTTAGGCCTGCTACCCTCAAATAGGTCAACACACTTTAGGCCTGCTACCCTCTCATAGGTCAACACACTTTAGGCCTGCTACCCTCAAATAGGTCAACACACTTTAGGCCTGCTACCCTCTCATAGGTCAACACACTTTAGGCCTGCTACCCTCTCATAGGTCAACACACTTTAGGCCTGCTACCCTCAAATAGGTCAACACACTTTAGGCCTGCTACCCTCTCATAGGTCAACACACTTTAGGCCTGCTACCCTCAAATAGGTCAACACACTTTAGGCCTGCTACCCTCTCATAGGTCAACACACTTTAGGCCTGCTACCCTCAAATAGGTCAACACACTTTAGGCCTGCTACCCTCTCATAGGTCAACACACTTTAGGCCTGCTACCCTCTCATAGGTCAACACACTTTAGGCCTGCTACCCTTTAGGCCTGCTAGATTCTGGAGATTCTGGAGATTCTGGAGATACTGGAGATTCCGGAGATTCTGGAGATTCTGGAGATTCTGGAGATTCTGGAGATACGTCGCATTTGATGGAGTATTGTACCCTTGCAGGAAAGGGTCAAACTCCTTCAAAATCTCCATACATTCTAGAAAGTTCCCTCTATTTGTACTGTCACTAGATTCGTCATTGTCACGGAAAGAGTGTCCCTGTCTTCTTAACATTGAGGTGACCGCAACACTTCTCCTCAGATACTCCCTTCTCTCTGCAATATCACTAGCATGGGCAGATGTTCAAATCTGAGCAATGTTGCCATGACTGCTAGTTACCTGGGAGCTTTGCCATGCCACAACACTGTCTCTGTGTGTTTGTGCCATTTCATGTTTAATGAAGATGCAAATTTTGCATCCATTATTGACAAAATAATCAAATGTAATGTTTTTGCCAAAAACTATAGCCAATTCTATTTCTCAAACCAGCAGTGCTGAAATGTCCTTTTCTGTGTGACCAAAACGTTGGTGTGGGCTGTTCAGCTTCACTTGTCTGGGCCCAGTGTCTTTGTAATCGCTCTCATTTCTGGAAGGAGTTGCTGCAGCGGCTTTCTCTCTCTCTGGATCTGTTTGTTCTCTCTCTCTCTCTGGATCTGTTTGTTCTCTCTCTCTCTCTGGATCTGTTTGTTCTCTCTCTCTCTCTGGATCTGTTTGTTCTCTCTCTCTCTGGATCTGTTTGTTGTCTCTCTCTCTCTCTGGATCTGTTTGTTCTCTCTCTCTCTCTGGATCTGTTTGTTCTCTCTCTCTCTCTGGATCTGTTTGTTGTCTCTCTCTCTCTGGATCTGTTTGTTGTCTCTCTCTCTCTGGCTCTGTTTGTTGTCTCTCTCTCTCTCTGGATCTGTTTGTTGTCTCTCTCTCTCTCTGGATCTGTTTGTTTCTCTCTCTCTCTCTGGCTCTGTTTGTTCTCTGTTTGTTCTCTCTCTCTCTGGATCTGTTTGTTCTCTCTCTCTCTCTGGATCTGTTTGTTCTCTCTCTCTCTCTGGATCTGTTTGTTGTCTCTCTCTCTCTGGATCTGTTTGTTGTCTCTCTCTCTCTGGATCTGTTTGTTGTCTCTCTCTCTCTGGCTCTGTTTGTTGTCTCTCTCTCTCTCTGGATCTGTTTGTTGTCTCTCTCTCTCTCTGGATCTGTTTGTTCTCTCTCTCTCTCTGGCTCTGTTTGTTCTCTCTCTCTCTCTGGATCTGTGTGTTCTCTCTCTCTCTCTGGATCTGTTTGTTGTCTCTCTCTCTCTGGATCTGTTTGTTCTCTCTCTCTCTGGATCTGTGTGTTCTCTCTCTCTCTCTGGATCTGTGTGTTCTCTCTCTCTCTGGATCTGTTTGTTGTCCCTCTCTCTCTCTCTGGATCTGTTTGTTGTCCCTCTCTCTCTGGCTCTGTTTGTTGTCTCTTTCTCTCTGGCTCTGTTTGTTGTCTCTCTCTCTCTGGCTCTGTTTGTTCTCTCTCTCTCTCTGGATCTGTGTGTTCTCTCTCTCTCTCTGGATCTGTTTGTTGTCCCTCCTCTCTCTGGCTCTGTTTGTTGTCTCTCTCTCTCTGGCTCTGTTTGTTGTCTCTCTCTCTCTGGATCTGTTTGTTGTCCCTCTCTCTCTGGATCTGTTTGTTGTCTCTCTCTCTGGCTCTGTTTGTTGTCTCTCTCTCTCTGGATCTGTTTGTTGTCTCTCTCTCTCTGGATCTGTTTGTTGTCTCTCTCTCTCTGGATCTGTTTGTTGTCTCTCTCTCTCTGGATCTGTGTGTTCTCTCTCTCTCTCTCTCTATGGATCTGTTTGTTGTCCCTCTCTCTCTGGATCTGTTTGTTGTCCCTCTCTCTCTCCGGATCTGTTTGTTCTCCCTCTCCCTCTCTCTCTGGATCTGTTTGTTCTCCCTCTCTCTCTCTCTCTGGATCTGTTTGTTCTCCCTCTCTCTCTCTCTCTGGATCTGTTTGTTCTCCCTCTCTCTCTCTCTGGATCTGTTTGTTCTCCCTCTCCCTCTCTCTCTGGATCTGTTTGTTCTCCTCTCTCTCTCTCTCTGGATCTGTTTGTTCTCCCTCTCCCTCTCTCTCTGGATCTGTTTGTTGTCCCTCTCTCTCTGGATCTGTTTGTTGTCCCTCTCTATCTGGATCTGTTTGTTGTCCCTCTCTCTCTGGATCTGTTTGTTGTCCCTCTCTCTCTCTGGATCTGTTTGTTGTCCCTCTCTCTCTGGATCTGTTTGTTGTCCCTCTCTCTCTGGATCTGTTTGTTCCCTCTCTCTCTGGATCTGTTTGTTGTCCCTCTCTCTCTCTGGATCTGTTTGTTGTCCCTCTCTCTCTGGATCTGTTTGTTGTCCCTCTCTCTCTGGATCTGTTTGTTGTCTCTCTCTCTCTGGATCTGTTTGTTCTCCCTCTCTCTCTGGATCTGTTTGTTGTCCCTCTCTATCTGGATCTGTTTGTTCTCCCTCTCTCTCTGGATCTGTTTGTTGTCCCTCTCTCTCTCTCTGGATCTGTTTGTTGTTTCTCTCTCTCTCTCTGGATCTGTTTGTTCTCCCTCTCTCTCTGGGCATGCTTGCTCTCTCTGGATCTGTTTGTTCTCTCTCTCTCTGGATCTGTTTGTTGTCCCTCTCTATCTGGATCTGTTTGTTCTCCCTCTCTCTCTGGATCTGTTTGTTGTCCCTCTCCCTCTCTCTCTGGATCTGTTTGTTGTTTCTCTCTCTCTCTGGATCTGTTTGTTGTTTCTCTCTCTCTCTCTGGATCTGTTTGTTCTCCCTCTCTCTCTGGGCATGCTTGCTCTCTCTGGATCTGTTTGTTCTCTCTCTCTCTGGATCTGTTTGTTGTCCCTCTCTCTCTCTCTGGATCTGTTTGTTGTCCCTCTCTCTCTGGCTCTGTTTGTTGTCTCTCTCTCTCTGGCTCTGTTTGTTGTCTCTCTCTCTCTGGATCTGTGTGTTCTCTCTCTGGATCTGTTTGTTCTCCCTCTCTCTCTGGGCATGCTTGCTCTCTCTGGATCTGTTTGTTCTCTCTCTCTCTGGATCTGTTTGTTGTCCCTCTCTCTCTCTCTGGCTCTGTTTGTTGTCCCTCTCTCTCTCTCTGGATCTGTTTGTTGTCCCTCTCTCTCTGGCTCTGTTTGTTCTCTCTCTCTCTCTGGATCTGTGTGTTCTCTCTCTCTCTCTGAATCTGTGTGTTCTCTCTCTCTCTGGATCTGTTTGTTGTCTCTCTCTCTCTGGCTCTGTTTGTTGTCTCTCTCTCTCTGGATCTGTTTGTTGTCTCTCTCTCTCTGGATCTGTGTGTTCTCTCTCTCTCTCTCTCTCTCTCTGGATCTGTTTGTTGTCCCTCTCTCTCTGGATCTGTTTGTTGTCCCTCTCTCTCTCCGGAACTTTTTGTTCTCCTCTCTCTGGATCTGTTTGTTCTCCCTCTCCCTCTCTCTCTGGATCTGTTTGTTGTCCCTCTCTCTCTCTCTCTGGATCTGTTTGTTCTCCCTCTCCCTCTCTATCTATATCTGTTTGTTCTCCTCTCTCTCTCTCTCTCTGGATCTGTTTGTTCTCCCTCTCTCTCTCTCTCTCTCTGGATCTGTTTGTTCTCCCCCTCTCTCTCTCTGGATCTGTTTGTTCTCCCTCTCTCTCTCTCTGGAACTGTTTGTTCTCCTCTCTCTCTCTCTCTGGATCTGTTTGTTCTCCCTCTCCCTCTCTCTCTGGATCTGTTTGTTCTCCCTCTCTCTCTCTCTCTGGATCTGTTTGTTCTCCCTCTCTCTCTGGATCTGTTTGTTGTCCCTCTCTCTCTGGATCTGTTTGTTCTCCCTCTCTCTCTCTCTCTGGACTGTTTGTTCTCCCTCTCTCTCTCTCTCTGGATCTGTTTGTTCTCCCTCTCCCTCTCTCTCTGGATCTGTTTGTTCTCCCTCTCTCTCTCTCTCTGGATCTGTTTGTTCTCCCTCTCCCTCTCTCTCTGGATCTGTTTGTTGTCCCTCTCTCTCTGGATCTGTTTGTTCTCCCTCTCTCTCTCTGGATCTGTGTGTTCTCCCTCTCTCTCTCTGGATCTGTTTGTTCTCCCTCTCTCTCTCTCTCTGGATCTGTTTGTTCTCCCTCTCCCTCTCTCTCTGGATCTGTTTGTTCTCCCTCTCCTCTCTCTCTGGATCTGTTTGTTCTCCCTCTCCCTCTCTCTCTGGATCTGTTTGTTCTCCCTCTCCCTCTCTCTCTGGATCTGTTTGTTGTCCCTCTCTCTCTGGATCTGTTTGTTGTCCCTCTCTCTCTGGATCTGTTTGTTGTCCCCTCTCTCTCTCTCTCTGGATCTGTTTGTTCTCCCTCTCCCTCTCTCTCTGGATCTGTTTGTTCTCCCTCTCTCTCCTTCTCTGGATCTGTTCGTTGTCCCTCTCCCTCTCTCTCTGGATCTGTTTGTTGTCCCTCTCTCTCTGGCTCAGTTTGTTGTCTCTCTCTCTCTCTGGCTCTGTTTGTTGTCTCTCTCTCTCTCTGGCTCTGTTTGTTGTCTCTCTCTCTCTGGCTCTGTTTGTTCTCTCTCTCCCTCTGGATCTGTGTGTTCTCTCTCTCTCTCTGGATCTGTTTGTTCTCCCTCTCTCTCTGGGCATGCTTGCTCTCTCTGGATCTGTTTGTTCTCTCTCTCTCTGGATCTGTTTGTTGTCCCTCTCTCTCTCTCTGGCTCTGTTTGTTGTCCCTCTCTCTCTCTCTGGATCTGTTTGTTGTCCCTCTCTCTCTGGCTCTGTTTGTTGTCTCTCTCTCAATTCAATTCAATTCAATTCAAGGGCTTTATTGGCATGGGAAACATGTGTTAACATTGCCAAAGCAAGTGAGGTAGACAACATACAAAGTGAATATATAAAGTGAAAAACAACAAAAATTAACAGTAAACATTACACATACAGAAGTTTCAAAACAGTAAAGACATTACAAATGTCATATTATATATATATACAGTGTTCTAACAATGTACAAATGGCTAAAGGACACAAGATAAAATAAATAAGCATAAATATGGGTTGTATTTACAATGGTGTTTGTTCTTCACTGGTTGCCCTTTTCTCGTGGCAACAGGTCACAAATCTTGCTGCTGTGATGGCACACTGTGGAATTTCACCCAGTAGATATGGGAGTTTTTCAAAATTGGATTTGTTTTCAAATTCTTTGTGGATCTGTGTAATCTGAGGGAAATATGTCTCTCTAATATGGTCATACATTGGGCAGGAGGTTAGGAAGTGCAGCTCAGTTTCCACCTCATTTTGTGGGCAGTGAGCACATAGCCTGTCTTCTCTTGAGAGCCATGTCTGCCTACGGCGGCCTTTCTCAATAGCAAGGCTATGCTCACTGAGTCTGTACATAGTCAAGGCTTTCCTTAATTTTGGGTCAGTCACAGTGGTCAGGTATTCTGCCGCTGTGTACTCTCTGTGTAGGGCCAAATAGCATTCTAGTTTGCTCTGTTTTTTTGTTAATTCTTTCCAATGTGTTAAGTAGTTATCTTTTTGTTTTCTCATAATTTGGTTGGGTCTAATTGTGCTGCTGTCCTGGGGCTCTGTAGTGTGTGTTTGTGTTTGTGAACAGAGCCCCAGGACCAGCTTGCTTAGGGGACTCTTCTCCAGGTTCATCTCTCTGTAGGTGATGGCTTTGTTATGGAAGGTTTGTGAATCGCTTCCTTTTAGGTGGTTGTAGAATTTAACAGCTCTTTTCTGGATTTTGATAATTAGTGGGTATCGGCCTAATTCTGCTCTGCATGCATTATTTGGTGTTCTACGTTGTACACGGAGGATATTTTTGCAGAATTCTGCGTGCAGAGTCTCAATTTGGTGTTTGTCCCATTTTGTGAAGTCTTGGTTGGTGAGCGGACCCCAGACCTCACAACCATAAAGGGCAATGGGCTCTATGACTGATTCAAGTATTTTTAGCCAGATCCTAATTGGTATGTTGAAATTTATGTTTCTTTTGATGGCATAGAATGCCCTTCTTGCCTTGTCTCTCAGATCGTTCACAGCTTTGTGGAAGTTACCTGTGGTGCTGATGTTTAGGCCAAGGTATGTATAGTTTTTTGTGTGCTCTAGGGCAACAGTGTCTAGATGGAATTTGTATTTGTGGTCCTGGTGACTGGACCTTTTTTGGAACACCATTATTTTGGTCTTACTGAGATTTACTGTCAGGGCCCAGGTCTGACAGAATCTGTGCATAAGATCTAGGTGCTGCTGTAGGCCCTCCTTGGTTGGTGACAGAAGCACCAGATCATCAGCAAACAGCAGACATTTGACTTCGGATTCTAGCAGGGGGAGGCCGGGTGCTGCAGACTTTTCTAGTGCCCTCGCCAATTCGTTGATATATATGTTGAAGAGGGTGGGGCTTAAGCTGCATCCCTGTCTAACCCCACGACCCTGTGTGAAGAAATGTGTGTTTTTTTGCCAATTTTAACCGCACACTTGTTGTTTGTGTACATGGATTTTATAATGTCGTATGTTTTACCCCCAACACCACTTTCCATCAGTTTGTATAGCAGACCCTCATGCCAGATTGAGTCAAAGGCTTTTTTGAAATCAACAAAGCATGAGAAGACTTTGCCTTTGTTTTGGTTTGTTTGATTGTCAATTAGGGTGTGCAGGGTGAATACATGGTCTGTTGTACGGTAATTTGGTAAAAAGCCAATTTGACATTTGCTCAGTACATTGTTTTCATTGAGGAAATGTACGAGTCTGCTGTTAATAATAATGCAGAGGATTTTCCCAAGGTTACTGTTGACACATATTCCACGGTAGTTATTGGGGTCAAATTTGTCTCCACTTTTTGTGGATTGGGGTGATCAGTCCTTGGTTCCAAATATTGGGAAGATGCCAGAGCTAAGTATGATGTTAAAGAGTTTTAGTATAGCCAATTGGAATTTGTTGTCTGTATATTTGATCATTTCATTGAGGATACCATCAACACCACAGGCCTTTTTGGGTTGGAGGGTTTTTATTTTGTCCTGTAACTCGTTCAAGGTAATTGGAGAATCCAGTGGGTTCTGGTAGTCTTTAATAGTTGATTCTAAGATCTGTATTTGATCATGTATATGTTTTTGCTCTTTATTCTTTGTTATAGAGCCAAAGAGATTGGAGAAGTGGTTTACCCATACATCTCCATTTTGGATAGATAATTCTTCGTGTTGTTGTTTGTTTAGTGTTTTCCAATTTTCCCAGAAGTGGTTAGAGTCTATGGATTCTTCAATTGCATTGAGCTGATTTCTGACATGCTGTTCCTTCTTTTTCCGTAGTGTATTTCTGTATTGTTTTAGTGATTCACCATAGTGAAGGCGTAGACTCAGGTTTTCCGGGTCTCTATGTTTTTGGTTGGACAGGTTTCTCAATCTCTCTGGCTCTGTTTGTTCTCTCTCTCTCTCTCTGGATCTGTGTGTTCTCTCTCTCTCTCTGGATCTGTTTGTTGTCTCTCTCTCTCTGGCTCTGTTTGTTGTCTCTCTCTCTCTGGCTCTGTTTGTTGTCTCTCTCTCTCTGGATCTGTTTGTTGTCTCTCTCTCTCTGGCTCTGTTTGTTGTCTCTCTCTCTCTGGCTCTGTTTGTTGTCTCTCTCTCTCTGGATCTGTTTGTTGTCTCTCTCTCTCTGGATCTGTGTGTTCTCTCTCTCTCTCTCTCTCTGGATCTGTTTGTTGTCCCTCTCTCTCTGGATCTGTTTGTTGTCCCTCTCTCTCTCTGGATCTGTTTGTTCTCCCTCTCTCTCTCTCTCTGGATCTGTTTGTTCTCCCTCTCCCTCTCTCTCTGGATCTGTTTGTTGTCCCTCTCTCTCTGGATCTGTTTGTTGTCCCTCTCTCTCTCTCTCTCTGGATCTGTTTGTTCTCCCTCTCCCTCTCTCTCTGGATCTGTTTGTTCTCCCTCTCTCTCTCTCGCTGGATCTGTTTGTTCTCCCTCTCTCTCTCTCTCTGGATCTGTTTGTTCTCCCTCTCTCTCTCTCTCTGGATCTGTTTGTTCTCCCTCTCTCTGGATCTGTTTGTTCTCCCTCTCCCTCTCTCTCTGGATCTGTTTGTTGTCCCTCTCTCTCTGGATCTGTTTGTTGTCCCTCTCTCTCTCTCTGGATCTGTTTGTTGTCCCTCTCTATCTGGATCTGTTTGTTCTCCCTCTCTCTCTGGATCTGTTTGTTGTCCCTCTCTCTCTCTCTGGATCTGTTTGTTGTCCCTCTCTATCTGGATCTGTTTGTTCTCCCTCTCTCTCTGGATCTGTTTGTTGTCTCTCTCTCTCTGGATCTGTTTGTTCTCCCTCTCTCTCTGGGCATGCTTGCTCTCTCTGGATCTGTTTGTTCCCCCTCTCTCTCTGGATCTGTTTGTTCTCCCTCTCCCTCTCTCTCTGGATCTGTTTGTTCTCCCTCTCTCTCTCTCTCTGGATCTGTTTGTTGTCCCTCTCCCTCTCTCTCTGGATCTGTTTGTTCTCCCTCTCCCTCTCTCTCTGGATCTGTTTGTTCTCCCTCTCTCTCTCTCTCTGGATCTGTTTGTTCTCCCTCTCTCTCTCTCTCTGGAACTGTTTGTTCTCCCTCTCTCGCTCTCTGGATCTGTTTGTTCTCCCTCTCCCTCTCTCTCTGGATCCGTTTGTTCTCCCTCTCTCTCTCTCTCTGGATCTGTTTGTTCTCACTCTCCCTCTCTCTCTGGATCTGTTTGTTGTCCCTCTCTCTCTGGATCTGTTTGTTCTCCCTCTCTCTCTCTGGATCTGTTTGTTCTCCCTCTCTCTCTCTCTCTGGATCTGTTTGTTCTCCCTCTCCCTCTCTCTCTGGATCTGTTTGTTGTCCCTCTCCCTCTCTCTCTGGATCTGTTTGTTCTCCCTCTCCCTCTCTCTCTGAATCTGTTTGTTGTCCCTCTCCCTCTCTCTCTGAATCTGTTTGTTGTCCCTCTCCCTCTCTCTCTGGATCTGTTTGTTCTCCCTCTCCCTCTCTCTCTGGATCTGTTTGTTGTCCCTCTCTCTCTGGATCTGTTTGTTCTCCCTCTCTCTCTCTGGATCTGTTTGTTCTCTCTCTCTCTCTCTCTCTGGATCTGTTTGTTCTCCCTCTCTCTCTCTCTCTGAATCTGTTTGTTGTCCCTCTCTCTCTCTCTGGATCTGTTTGTTGTCCCTCTCTCTCTCTCTGGATCTGTTTGTTGTCTCTCTCTCTCTCTGGATCTGTTTGTTGTCCCTCTCTCTCTCTCTGGCTCTGTTTGTTGTCTCTCTCTCTCTCTGGATCTGTTTGTTGTCTCTCTCTCTCTCTGGATCTGTTTGTTGTCTCTCTCTCTCTGGATCTGTTTGTTGTCTCTCTCTCTCTGGATCTGTTTGTTGTCTCTCTCTCTCTGGATCTGTTTGTTGTCTCTCTCTCTCTCTGGATCTGTTTGTTGTCTCTCTCTCTCTCTGGATCTGTTTGTTGTCTCTCTCTCTCTGGCTCTGTTTGTTGTCTCTCTCTCTCTCTCTCTGGATCTGTTTGTTGTCTCTCTCTCTCTGGATCTGTTTGTTGTCTCTCTCTCTCTGGCTCTGTTTGTTGTCTCTCTCTCTCTGGCTCTGTTTGTTCTCTCTCTCTCTCTCTCTGGATCTGTGTGTTCTCTCTCTCTCTCTGGATCTGTTTGTTGTCTCTCTCTCTCTGGCTCTTTTTGTTGTCTCTCTCTCTCTGGCTGGCTCTGTTTGTTGTCTCTCTCTCTCTGGATCTGTTTGTTGTCTCTCTCTCTCTGGCTCTGTTTGTTGTCTCTCTCTCTCTGGCTCTGTTTGTTGTCTCTCTCTCTCTGGATCTGTTTGTTGTCTCTCTCTCTCTGGATCTGTTTGTTGTCCCTCTCTCTCTCTGGATCTGTTTGTTCTCCTCTCTCTCTCTCTCTGGATCTGTTTGTTCTCCCTCTCCCTCTCTCTCTGGATCTGTTTGTTGTCCCTCTCTCTCTGGATCTGTTTGTTGTCTCTCTCTCTCTCTGGATCTGTTTGTTCTCCTCTCCCTCTCTCTCTGGATCTGTTTGTTCTCCCCTCTCTCTCTCTCTGGATCTGTTTGTTCTCCCTCTCTCTCTCTCTCTCTCTGGATCTGTTTGTTGTCCCTCTCTCTCTGGATCTGTTTGTTGTCCCTCTCTCTCTGGATCTGTTTGTTCTCCCTCTCTCTCTCTCTCTCTGGATCTGTTTGTTCTCCCTCTCCCTCTCTCTCTGGATCTGTTTGTTGTCCCTCTCTCTCTGGATCTGTTTGTTGTCCCCTCTCTCTCTCTCTCTCTGGATCTGTTTGTTCTCCCTCTCCTCTCTCTCTGGATCTGTTTGTTCTCCCTCTCTCTCTCTCGCTGGATCTGTTTGTTCTCTCTCTCTCTCTCTGGATCTGTTTGTTCTCCCTCTCTCTCTCTCTCTGGATCTGTTTGTTCTCCCTCTCTCTGGATCTGTTTGTTCTCCCTCTCCCTCTGGATCTGTTTGTTGTCCCTCTCTCTCTGGATCTGTTTGTTGTCCCTCTCTCTCTCTCTGGATCTGTTTGTTGTCCCTCTCTATCTGGATCTGTTTGTTCTCCCTCTCTCTCTGGATCTGTTTGTTGTCCCTCTCTCTCTCTCTGGATCTGTTTGTTGTCCCTCTATCTGGATCTGTTTGTTCTCCCTCTCTCTCTGGATCTGTTTGTTGTCTCTCTCTCTCTGGATCTGTTTGTTCTCCTCTCTCTCTGGGCATGCTTGCTCTCTCTGGATCTGTTTGTTCCCCTCTCTCTCTGGATCTGTTTGTTCTCCCTCTCCCTCTCTCTCTGGATCTGTTTGTTCTCCTCTCTCTCTCTCTCTGGATCTGTTTGTTGTCCCTCTCCCTCTCTCTCTGGATCTGTTTGTTCTCCCTCTCCCTCTCTCTCTGGATCCGTTTGTTCTCCCTCTCTCTCTCTCTCTGGATCTGTTTGTTCTCCCTCTCTCTCTCTCTCTGGAACTGTTTGTTCTCCCTCTCTCGCTCTCTGGATCTGTTTGTTCTCCCTCTCCCTCTCTCTCTGGATCCGTTTGTTCTCCCTCTCTCTCTCTCTCTGGATCTGTTTGTTCTCACTCTCCCTCTCTCTCTGGATCTGTTTGTTGTCCCTCTCTCTCTGGATCTGTTTGTTCTCCCTCTCTCTCTCTGGATCTGTTTGTTCTCCTCTCTCTCTCTCTCTGGATCTGTTTGTTCTCCTCTCCCCTCTCTCTCTGGATCTGTTTGTTGTCCCTCTCCCTCTCTCTCTGGATCTGTTTGTTCTCCCTCTCCCTCTCTCTCTGGATCTGTTTGTTGTCTCTCTCTCTCTGGCTCTGTTTGTTGTCTCTCTCTCTCTCTGGATCTGTTTGTTGTCTCTCTCTCTCTCTGGATCTGTTTGTTGTCTCTCTCTCTCTGGATCTGTTTGTTGTCTCTCTCTCTCTCTGGATCTGTTTGTTCTCCCTCTCTCTCTCTCTCTGGATCTGTTTGTTGTCTCTCTCTCTCTGGATCTGTTTGTTGTCTCTCTCTCTCTCTGGATCTGTTTGTTCTCCTCTCTCTCTCGCTCTGGATCTGTTTGTTGTCTCTCTCTCTCTCTGGATCTGTTTGTTCTCCCTCTCTCTCTCTCTGGATCTGTTTGTTGTCTCTCTCTCTCTCTGGATCTGTTTGTTGTCTCTCTCTCTCTCTGGATCTGTTTTGTTCTCTCTCTCTCTCTCTCTGGATCTGTTTGTTGTCTCTCTCTCTCTCTGGATCTGTTTGTTGTCTCTCTCTCTCCGGATCTGTTTGTTGTCTCTCTCTCTCTCTGGATCT
>NC_056432.1:6275698-6280573 GCF_018296145.1 Oncorhynchus tshawytscha
GGGCCTGGGATAACCTCTACATCACCCGAGGAACAGAGAAGGAGTAGGATGAGGGTAAAGGCTAAAGGCTATCAAAACTGGTCGTCTAGTGGGTTGGGGACGGAGAATAAAAGGAGCCGATTTCTGGTTGTGGTAGGATAGAGTCAGGGCATAATGTACAGACAGGGGTATGGTGGGGCGCAGGTACAGTGGAGGTAAACCTAGGCATTGAGTGACGATAAGAGAGGCTGCATCTCTGGAGGCACTAGTTATGCTGGGTGAGGTCACCCCGTGTGTGGGAGGTGGAACAAAAGAGGTATCTGAGGCATGTTGAGTGGGACATGGGGCTCGGCAGTAAAATAAAACTATGAAAACTTCCCTAAACAACAGTATACAAGGCATATTGACATTTGAGAGAGACATAAAGCGAGGCGTAAAGCAATCACAGGTGTTGATTGGGAGAGCTAGCTAAGACAGTACATTATTTCCCTATAAACTACAACAGCTGATGATCAAAGAAAAGCAGTGATGATCAGTGTTGTAGTCATCTAGCTTTAATAACAACCTTCATATGACAACAAAACATTACCCTCTTATATGTGCAAGACAAATTCCATAAAACTCTCTCTCTCTCTCTCTCTCTCTCCCTCTCCCTCTCCCTCTCCCTCTCCCTCTCCCTCTCCCTCTCCCTCACTCCCTCACTCCCTCACTCCCTCGCCCATATTATAATTGTGGATCCATCTTCTAAGGTGAATTTGTTTTAATGACAAATTCCCTCTATATAACTTCCGCCTTCATGCCAGACGTTTCTTCCCCTATTTGAATATTGTGTGGTCTAATATTAACTACAAAGACGAGAAGGGTTATATATACACCACAGTCAAGTCAAGTGCATGACTTTAAAGTGAGACAGTGCAGGGGCTGTGCCAAAGGGGAGCTCTTTGAGCTGTGTGTGCTGTCTGGAAGTGGGGACAGAAGAAGAAGGTGTGTAACTACAAGACTAACTATTGCTCTGGGATGCTTTCATTTACCATGGAGCGTAAATCTCTGCAGTCTGCACCAAACATTCAGATCCACACACACTTCCCCCAAGCATTCAGATCCACACACACTACCCAAGCATTCAGATCCACACACACTTCACCAAGCATTCAGATCCACACACACTTCACCAAGCATTCAGATCCACACACACTTCACCAAGCATTCAGATCCACACACACTTCACCAAGCATTCAGATCCACACACACTTCACCAAGCATTCAGATCCACACACACTTCACCAAGCATTCAGATCCACACACACTTCACCCAAGCATTCAGATCCACACACACTTCACCCAAGCATTCAGATCCACACACACTTCACCCAAGCATTCAGATCCACACACACTTCACCCAAGCATTCAGATCCACACACACTTCACCCAAGCATTCAGATCCACACACACTTCACCAAGCATTCAGATCCACACACACTTCACCAAGCATTCAGATCCACACACACTTCACCAAGCATTCCCCCAAGCATTCAGATCCCACACACTACAAGCATTCAGATCACTTCACCAAGCATTCAGATCCACACACACTTCACCCAAGCATTCAGATCCACACACACTTCACCAAGCATTCAGATCCACACACACTTCACCCAAGCATTCAGATCCACACACACTTCACCCAAGCATTCAGATCCACACACACTTCACCAAGCATTCAGATCCACACACACTTCACCCAAGCATTCAGATCCACACACACTTCCCCAAGCATTCAGATCCACACACACTTCACCAAGCATTCAGATCCACACACTTCACCCAAGCATTCAGATCCACACACACTTCACCAAGCATTCAGATCCACACACACTTCACCAAGCATTCAGATCCACACACACTTCACCAAGCATTCAGATCCACACACACTTCACCAAGCATTCAGATCCACACACACTTCACCAAGCATTCAGATCCACACACACTTCACCAAGCATTCAGATCCACACACAAACTCCACAAATCGTTAAGATGTAAACACTCTCTTGATAAATACAAGCCTCTTGAAAAAACCTTGACCCAGAAAATATAAAAAATTATCGGCCTATATCGAACCTCCCAGTCCTCTCAAACATTTTTAAAAAAGCCTTTAAAAACCTTTTACTTGCGTCAGACCGAGTGTCTGCATCTGTTCTCGTGCTCCTAGACCTTAGTGCTGCTTTTGATACCATCGATCACCACATTCTTTTGGAGAGATTGGAAACCCAAATTGGTCTACACAGACAAGTTCTGGCCTGGTTTAGATCTTATCTTGTCTCAGGATGGTAAGTTGGTGGTTGAAGATATCACTCTAGTGGTGTGGGGGCTGTGCTTTGGCAAAGTGGGTGGGGTTATATACTGCCTGTTTGGCCCTGTCCGGGGGTATCATCGGATGGGGCCACAGTGTCTCCCGACCCCTCCTGTCTCAGCCTCCAGTATTTATGCTGCAGTAGTTTATGTGTCAGGGGGCTGGGGTCAGTCTGTTATATCTGGAGTATTTTTCCTGTCTTATCCGGTGTCCTGTGTGAATTTAAGTATGCTCTCTCTAATTTTCTCTCTCCTCTCTAACTTTGTCTCTTTCATTCTCTCTCTCTCGGAGGACCTGAGCCCTAGGACCATCCCTCAGGACTACCTGGCCTGATGACTCCTTGCTGTCCCCAGTCCACCTGGCCGTGCTGCTGCTCCAGTTTCAACTGTTCTGCCTGCGGCTATGGAACCCTGACCTGTTCACCAGATGTGCTAGCTATCCCAGACCTGCTGTTTTCAACTCTCTAGAGGGGGCAGTAGAGATACTCCTACTTACTCCTGAGGTGCTGACCTGTTGCACCCTCGACAACCACTGTGATTATTATTATTTGACCCTGCTGGTCATCTATGAACTATTGAACATCTTGGCCATGTTCTGTTATAATCTCCACCCAGCACAGCCAGAAGAGGACTGGCCACCCCACATAGCCTGGTTCCTCTCTAGGTTTCTTCCTAGGTTTTGGCCTTTCTAGTGAGTTTTTCCTAGCCACCGTGCTTCAACACCTGCATTGCTTGCTGTTTGGGGTTTTAGGCTGGGTTTCTGTACAGCACTTTGAGATATCAGCTGACGTACGAAGGGCTATATAAATAAATTTGATTTGATTTGATTTGAACATGGGCCAGCATCCCTGTTGAATCCTTTCGACACCTTGTAGAGTCTATGCCCCACTGAATTGAGGCTGTTCAGAGGGGAAAAGGGAGGGGTGCAACTCAATATTAGGAAGGTGTTCTTAATGTTTGGTATACTCAGTGTATATGCATGGCGTGGGTCTGCCCTGGAGAGGGGGAGAGCTATACAGAACTAAGGACATAAGAAATAATATACTATAAGAAATACTACAATATACTAAATACTGTACTATACTATAAAGTAAAGGTGGTTCTACAGTGAACTACTCGCGTGATGAGCAGCGTTGTCTGCGACCTTAAGACTTCCTAGGCTACTGTACTATAAAATAAAGGTTTAGTAAAGGAAGTTCTACAGTACTATAAAATAGGGTTTACAGATCTAAGGACATAACAAATACTATACTATAAGAAATACTATAAGAAATACTATAATATACTAAATACCGTACTATACTATACAATAGGGGAGCTTTACAGAACTACCGATATAAGAGATACAGTACCATACTATCAGAAATACGACACTATAAGAAATACTGTAACATACTAAATACTAAATATGAATCTATACCAAATACTATACTAAATACTGTACTATACTATGAAATATAAATTATATATTATAATATGATATAATATAAGAGATACAGTACCATACTACCAGAAATATGACACTATAAGAAATACTGTAACATACTAAACACTAAATATGAATCTATGCCAAATACTATACTAAATACTGTACTATACCATGAAATATAAATTATATACTATAATAATATAATAAAAATGAATTGAGGCAGTTCTGAGGGCAAAAGAGGAAGAGACATACCTAGCCAGTTGTACGACTGTTTTCAACTGAAATGTGTCTTCCACATTTAACCCCTCTGATGCCTTAATCTACATCCAGATCATCGGCGCCCAGGGAGAAGTTGTTGTTCGTGGTTAACTGCCTTGCTCAAGGGCAGAACGGCTGATTTTTCCACCTTGCCAGCACGGGGATTCGAACCAGTGCCCTTTCAGGTAACTGGCCCAATATGCTCTTAACAGCTAGGCTACCTTCTGCCCTGCAGGAGGTGCAACTCAATATTAGGAAGGTGTTGCACTCAGTGTACACAAAAACCCACCTTCCACGAGGGGTTAAGATGTACACACAGGGCCTCCTGAGCGGCACAGCGGTCTGAGGTGCTAGAGGAGTCACACAAACACAACTTCTATGAAGCGTTAAGATGTACACACAAGAAACAGGGACACAGATGGCTCTTTGGAACACAGTCAAGCTGGTGGCTTCAGCAATGACTGGAAAAAAATATGATGCCGTGAGGGGGTTAATGTCACATCAGAGAGAGAGACAGAGACAGAGAGAGAGAGAGAGAGAGAGAGAGAGAGAGAGAGGGAGAGAGAGGGACAGAGAGAGTGAGAAAGAGAGAGAGAGGGACAGAGAGAGAGTGAGAAAGAGAGAGAGAGGGACAGAGAGAGGACAGAGAGAGAGAGAGAGAGAGACAGAGAGAGGAGAGAGAGAGACAGAGAGAGAGAGAGAGAGAGAGAGAGAGAGAGTGAGAAAGAGAGAGAGAGAGAGAGAAAGAGAGAGAGAGAGTAAGAAGAAGGGAGAAAGAGAGAGAGTGAGAAAGAGAGAGGGACAGAGAGAGTGAGAAAGAGAGAGAGAGAGAGTGAGAGAAAGAGAGAGAGAGTGAGAAA
>NC_056432.1:6280673-6395673 GCF_018296145.1 Oncorhynchus tshawytscha
AGAGACTGTCTCTCTCATGAAGTGTGCCTTCCTGGTGTTTAGATAAAGGACTCTGACAAGAGCCCCAATTAAAACATCAGGAGCCTCATTTCTCAAAGATTAATAACACGGATGTAAACCTTGCCTGCTCCAGTGTCCCTGAAAAGATTAGTATTTATAATTATTTGAAGTTGATGAGAAAGTGTGCGTGTCTCCATGCATAATCTCAAACCATGCACAGCTTCTAGAAGGTTGAACTGTATTGCAAGCAAATAGGCCCATTGTTCGGTTGGTGGAAATGGTAGGTCTTATAATAATGGTAGGGGTTATAATAATGGTAGGTATTATAATAATGGTAGGTGTTATAATAATGGTAGGTATTATAATAATGGTAGGTATTATAATAATGGTAGGTGTTATAATAATGGTAGGTATTATAATAATGGTAGGTGTTATAATAATGGTAGGTATTATAATAACGGTAGGTGTTATAATAATGGTAGGTGTTGTAATAATGGTAGGTCTTATAATAATGGTAGGTGTGTAATAATGGTAGGTGTTATAATAATGGTAGGTGTTATAATAATGGTAGGTGTATAATAATGGTAGGTGTTTAATAATGGTAGGTGTTATAATAATGGTAGGTATTATAATAATGGTAGGTGTTATAATAACGGTAGGTATTATAATAATGGTAGGTGTTATAATAATGGTAGGTTTATAATAATGGTAGGTATTATAATAATGGTAGGTGTTATAATAATGGTAGGTGTTATAATAATGGTAGGTGTTATAATAATGGTAGGTGTTGTAATAATGGAAGGTATTATAATAATGGTAGGTGTTGTAATAATGGAAGGTGTTGTAATAATGGTAGGTATTGTAATAATGGTAGGTATTATAATAATGGTAGGTATTATAATAATGGTAGGTTATATAATAATGGTAGGTATTATAATAATGGTAGGTATTATAATAATGGTAGGTATTATAATAACGGTAGGTGTTGTAATAATGGAAGGTATTGTAATAATGGTAGGTAATATAATAATGGTAGGTATTATAATAATGGTAGGTGTTGTAATAATGGAAGGTGTTATAATAATGGAAGGTGTTGTAATAATGGAAGGTGTTAATAAAATACTGCAAAATTATTCACAAGAATTATACCAGAACGACCAAGTAATACCAGAACAACCAAGTAATACCAGAACAACCAAGTAATACCAGAACAACCAAGTAATACCAGAACAACCAAGATAACAGAACAACCAAGTAATACCAGAACGTCCAAGTAATACCAGAACAACCAAGTAATACCAGAATGACCAAGTAATAACAGAACGACCAAGTAATACCAGAACAACCAAGTAATACCAGAATGACCAAGTAATACCAGAACAACCAAGTAATACCAGCACGACCAAGATAACAGAACGACCAAGATACCAGAACAACCAAGATAACAGAACGACCAAGATACCAGAACGACCAAGATAACAGAACGACTAAGATACCAGAACGACCAACATAACAGAACGACCAAGATAACAGAACGACCAAGTAATATGAATATGTAGTTTACAACTTCCTCATTTAACCAAGCGTGAACAGCTATGCACAAGCACACACACACCATGAAGCTACCACTACTTACTGACGAACTGTATCAAAGCCCAAGCCAGGTCAAAGATAATGCTACACACAGGACAATATTTCCTCAAATAATCCCCCCCCCCATCCCTTCCCCTAAGGGTGTACTTTGTTGGGTCTGAGCCCAAGAGAATGCTGTGTTGGGTCTAGGCCCAAGAGAATGCTGTGTTGGGTCTGGGCCCAAGAGAATGCTGTGTTGGGTCTGGGCCCAAGAGAATGCTGTGTTGGGTCTGGGCCCAAGAGAATGCTGTGTTGGGTCTAGGCCCAAGAGAATGCTGTGTTGGGTCTGGGCCCAAGAGAATGCTGTGTTGGGTCTGGGCCCAAGAGAATGCCGTGTTGGGTCTGGGCCCAAGAGAATGCCGTGTTGGGTCTGGGCCCAAGAGAATGCCGTGTTGGGTCTGGGCCCAAGAGAATGCTGTTTGGTCTGGGCCCAAGAGAATGCCGTGTTGGGTCTGGGCCCAAGAGAATGCCGTGTTGGGTCTAGGCCCAAGAGAATGCCGTGTTGGGTCTGGGCCCAAGAGAATGCCGTGTTGGGTCTGGGCCCAAGAGAATGCCGTGTTGGGTCTGGGCCCAAGAGAATGCCGTGTTGGGTCTAGGCCCAAGAGAATGCCGTGTTGGGTCTAGGCCCAAGAGAATGCCGTGTTGGGTCTAGGCCCAAGAGAATGCCGTGTTGGGTCTAGGCCCAAGAGAATGCCGTGTTGGGTCTAGGCCCAAGAGAATGCCGTGTTGGGTCTAGGCCCAAGAGAATGCCGTGTTGGGTCTAGGCCCAAGAGAATGCCGTGTTGGGTCTAGGCCCAAGAGAATGCCGTGTTGGGTCTAGGCCCAAGAGAATGCTGTGTTGGGTCTGGGCCCAAGAGAATGCTGTGTTGGGTCTGGGCCCAAGAGAATGCCGTGTTGGGTCTGGGCCCAAGAGAATGCCGTGTTGGGTCTGGGCCCAAGAGAATGCCGTGTTGGGTCTGGGCCCAAGAGAATGCTGTTTGGTCTGGGCCCAAGAGAATGCCGTGTTGGGTCTGGGCCCAAGAGAATGCCGTGTTGGGTCTAGGCCCAAGAGAATGCCGTGTTGGGTCTGGGCCCAAGAGAATGCCGTGTTGGGTCTGGGCCCAAGAGAATGCCGTGTTGGGTCTGGGCCCAAGAGAATGCCGTGTTGGGTCTAGGCCCAAGAGAATGCCGTGTTGGGTCTAGGCCCAAGAGAATGCCGTGTTGGGTCTAGGCCCAAGAGAATGCCGTGTTGGGTCTAGGCCCAAGAGAATGCCGTGTTGGGTCTAGGCCCAAGAGAATGCCGTGTTGGGTCTAGGCCCAAGAGAATGCCGTGTTGGGTCTAGGCCCAAGAGAATGCCGTGTTGGGTCCCACTGCAATCGTCCTCTGTTCTACAGAAATACAATGAATCAAAATAAGACCACTCCCCTGGTCACTCTGACAGACTCCACTTTTCCCATAATTCACCCTTTACCAACACGGATTTCCAACTTACGCATCCTTAGTCAACAAAACGCCTCCCAACAAGAAGCAATTCATTATCGTTTACCTCTCTTATCTTATCTCTGTATATAGACTTTTTATATTGTATTATTGACTGTATGTTTGTTTATTCCATGTGTAACTCTGTGTTGTTGTTTGTGTCGCACTGCTTTGCTTTATCTTGGCCAGGTAGCAGTTGTAAATGAGAACTTGTTCTCAACTGGCCTACCTGGTTAAATAAAGGTGAAATAAAAAAAATTATAAAAATGTACAGACGTATCCTCCACTCGTATCCTCCACTTAAGACTATTTCCTTGTTGTTCCAGTTTTCGTTACTACTGTTGTCCACTCAGAACATTTTTGAGTTTCTTTGCCCACAAGAGGAGTATATTTCACCCCCCCAGTCCTTTTTCCACACAACTTCATCTAAAACTGTTGAATGAGTTTTCTGTAAACAATAGATTCCTTCTCTTTTAGTCAGGTAAATACTGATCTTCTATTCTTATTACCTGCTAAGCCATTACAACTATAACTGGCTATTCTTATTTCACCCTTTACGATAATGATATACACATTTCAATTATATTTATTATAATATATGTTTACAAACTCACCATTAAAAACTACCATAATGATTGATTTTCCGTATAGCTGTACCATGATATTTGCATAACTACGAAGTAAACCTCCAATTGTTCTCCACTATTCCACCCGCTAAACCTCCCCCACCCCATCCCAAGTTGGGTTGTCGTCCCAGTGACTAGCAGACCACCCCCCTGTCCCACCAGGATCCTAGGGCCTATGAGGGACCCATCATTTTAAAAGAGAAAAAGGTTCCACCCACAAAAACAGATTCAGATGAATAACTTCATATGGCAGGGGGCAGTACTGAGTAGCATTCTATCCCAGTCATCCCCTATCAGCTACTTGGATGAATAAGGTGCCCAGAGTAAACTGCCTGCTCCTCAGTCCCAGTTGCTAATATAAGTCAATTAATAGTACACAAAATAGAATCAGATTAACCACCAAAAGCCTTTCCAACGCCCTCACTTCCATTGCACTATATACAGTTATTAAATATATATATTTAAAAAATCATGCATATCTTAATTCATTAATTAATAATATGCATAATAACGTAGTTAGTGCAGTTAATGTGAAGGATTGTTACCTATAACCAGGATTGCCATTACAAAAATTACATTTTTTTGGGGCAAGAAATTATTATTTTGGCAAACAATTACTGTGATTCATCCTATATTGTCCTTAACATCATTACTCCATAACAACATATGTGGGATACATACTGTACACACACACACACACACACACACACACACACACACACACACACACACACACACACACACACACACACACACACACACACACACACACACACACTCCGAAGCCTTCACCCACAAACAACCACAAGCTCAGATGTTCAACAGTTGTTCCAACCCCAAACACAACTCAAGAAAGGACTTGATGTGTGAATGCATATACAGTTGGAGGCAAAATTGAGCAAGAACGGGGAGAATTGTTTAACCATTGATTGATTGTCAAGTCCTAGGTGATGGAGATCAGATACACCCCCTTCCACTGAAACACACACACATGCTGGTGCCCCAGTTGTGACCATTTTCTCAAGCATCTCTGTGCAGTCAGACCTGCACAGAGATGATGATGATTATTTTGTACTACCAGGACCACGATAATTTTTCCCCCCTCTCTGTATGTCCGAGTGTGACCCCCTCCCCATGGGTTACTGCAGCTAGTGTTGCCAGCACTGTCACTGCATGGGCGGGGGCACCCCACCGGAATTCCCATCGGCTAGGTACAAGGTCGTCAAGCTTCTCATTAGCAGCTTTGAGAAATTCCTTGTATATTATGCTCAACCATCAGGGGGCTTTGGCTTTGTTGGACCCTGCCAGGCAGGCGCAGAATCTTGAGGGGGCAGTGCTGATTTAGTGGGTCTCTGACCGCAAATATCTTTCTGTCTTGGCTGCATACAGGCTACTTGCAGTAGTCCCATAAAACAAATAAGGACTTCACCTAAGTGTAAGGGTCGCTCGGGTGGGTGTCTAGGGTACAGGGTCGGTCAGATGGGTGTCTAGGGTACAGGGTCGCTCGGGTGGGTGTCTAGGGTACAGGGTCGGTCAGATGGGTGTCTAGGGTACAGGGTCGCTCAGATGGGTGTCTAGGGTACAGGGTCGGTCAGATGGGTGTCTAGGGTACAGGGTCGCTCAGGTGGGTGTCTAGGGTACAGGGTCTCTCAGGTGGGTGTCTAGGGTACAGGGTCTCTCAGGTGGGTGTCTAGGGTACAGGGTCTCTCAGGTGGGTGTCTAGGGTACAGGGTCTCTCAGGTGGGTGTCTAGGGTACAGGGTCTCTCAGGTGGGTGTCTAGGGTACAGGGTCTCTCAGGTGGGTGTCTAGGGTACAGGGTCTCTCAGGTGGGTGTCTAGGGTACAGGGTCTCTCAGGTGGGTGTCTAGGGTACAGGGTCTCTCAGGTGGGTGTCTAGGGTACAGGGTCTCTCAGGTGGGTGTCTAGGGTACAGGGTCTCTCAGGTGGGTGTCTAGGGTACAGGGTCTCTCAGGTGGGTGTCTAGGGTACAGGGTCTCTCAGGTGGGTGTCTAGGGTACAGGGTCTCTCAGGTGGGTGTCTAGGGTACAAGGTCTCTCAGGTGGGTGTCTAGGGTACAGTTCTCTCAGGTGGGTGTCTAGGGTACAGGGTCTCTCAGGTGGGTGTCTGATCTGAATACCTGCTTGGGGACCGTTCCACCATGACAGGACATGAAATAAACAAACTTGTAACGATTGTCTTCGGGTGAAAGAGAGGAGGACCAAAATGCAACGTGATGATAATCCATATTTTAATGGGTTACTTAAACAACGAACAAAACAATAAACCAACAAAAAAAATCAACGAAGACGAAACAGTCCCGTAACGTGAACACTAACACATAGGAACACTGGTAACAGGAACAATCACCCACACAAATACCCAAAGAATATGGCTGCCTAAATATGGTTCCCAATCAGAGACAATGATAAACAGCTGCCTCTAATTGAGAACCAATCTAGGCAACCATAGACTTACAAAAACACCTAGATAGGAAACACCCCCATAAACCTACAAAACCCCGAGACAAGCCTAAAACACATAAATCCCCCATGTCACACCCTGACCTAACTAAAATAATAAAGAAAACAAAGATAACTAAGGTCAGATGGTGACAAAACTAGATTTATAATCTATTTTAAAATGTATTTTCCATATCTACACAAAATGGACAGCTCTCTCTGTTACAACTCTCAGACACACATACCCACATACTGTGCCTTCTATGTCCTCTGTTTGCTGTGTTTTTACCCCTACCATGTTGATTCGTACCTAATTTCGTGCTTCTG
This sequence comes from Oncorhynchus tshawytscha, assembly GCF_018296145.1. Lineage (NCBI taxonomy): Eukaryota > Metazoa > Chordata > Actinopteri > Salmoniformes > Salmonidae > Oncorhynchus > Oncorhynchus tshawytscha. The sequence goes on from NC_056432.1 coordinate 6,287,177, forward strand.
AGTACTTTTGTGTTCCAGTTACCTTATATATGACGATGTACGGTTGAAGTCTGAAGTTTACATACACTTAGGTTGGGGTCATTAAAACTCATTTTCCAACCACTTCACACATTCCTTGTTAACAAACTATAGTTTTGACAAGTCGGTTAGAATATCTACTTTGTTCATGACACAAGTAATTTTTCCAACAATTGTTTACAGACAGATAATTTCACTTATAATTCACTGCATCACAATTCCAGTGGGTCAGAAGTTTACATACACTATGTTGACTGTGCCTTTAAACAGCTTGGAAAATTCCAGAAAATGATGTCATGGCTTTAGAAGCTTCTGATAGGCTAATTGACATCATGTGAGTTAATTGGAGGTGTACCTGTGGATGAATCAGTTCAATAATAAGCCTGTCTTCTAATTGGGTATCTATTCATAAATACTATCAATAGAGAGTGGAATACTATTTTTACGATATCCCCTATCTTGAACTGTATACTGTATTTGAATTCATTTCTTTATCGGTTGTATTTTTGTGTTGTATTTTATTGTTCACCTTCCAACAGGACAACGACCCTAAGTACACAGCCAAGACAACGGAAGAGCGGCTTTATGACAAGTCTCTGAATGTTCTTCAGTCCCCCAGCCAGAGCCCAGACTTGAACCTGATCAAACATCTCTGGAGAGACCTGAAAATAGCTGTGCAGCAACACTCCCCATCCAACCTGACAGAGCTTGAGAGGATCTGCAGAGAAGAATGGGAGAAACTCCCCAAATACAGGGGTGCCAAGCCTGTAGCGTCATACCCAAGACGACTCGGGGCTGTAATCGCTGCCAAGGTGCTTCAACAAAGTACTGAGTAAAGGATCTGAATACTTACGTAAATGTGATATTTCAGTTTTGTATTTTGCAAATGTTTATAAAAACCTGTTTTTGCTTTGTCATTATGGGGTATTGTGATGTCATTATGGGGTATTGTGATGTCATTATGGGGTATTGTGATGTCATTATGGGGTATTGTATGTAGATTGATGAGGGAAAAAAGCAAATGAATACATTTTAGAATAAGGTTGTCAGGTAACAAAATGTGGAAAAAGTCAAGTGGTCTGAATACTTTCCGAATAGCATGTGTAAAATAATAAAGGAAAATATATACAAAAACAATTAGGCCCTAATTTTCTGTTAATTTCCTGATGATTCTACATGTTGAACCATTTAAACCGCCACTGTCCATCCACACCCAGCAGGTGATCTCTAACACACCACGGCAATGTTTTCAGCCTTACATCTTGCATATGTGTCTGACCACTAAGATTAAAGAGAGGCTTTAAAAGCACAGTGTCCTAAACAGGGTGTTTGTATTTTTATGAGAAACGTTGTGTTCAAAGGGGTCGTGACAGAGGAAACATGCTGCAGAATATTTTCAGACATGTATGTATCATGTCTGAAAATATAATATAAATATAAATATAAATAACATATCCCTCCTGTCGTTGTCTTATCAACCACAACAGGATCCCTGCAAATAACTGTGGTTATATTCTTTAAAAAAAAAATCTTTATTTAACTAGGCAAGTCAGTTAAGAACAAATTCTTATTTTTAATGACGGCCTAGGAACAGTGGGTTAACTGCCTCTTCAGGGGCAGAACGACAGATTTGTACCTTGTCAACTCGGGGAACCTTCCGGTTACTAGTCCAATGCTCTAACCACTAGGCTACCCTCCTTCACCGATTCTCTGACTCTTCCAATGCTTATTTTTTACATATTTTACCTTTATTTAACTAGGGCAAGTCAGTTAAGAACAAATTCCTATTTACAATGACAGCCAAAGGAACAGTGGGTTAACTGCCTTGTTCAGGGGCAGAGAAATAGATTTTTACCTTTGTCAGCTCAGGAATTCAATCTAGCAACCGGTTTCGGTTACTGGCCCAACGCTCTAACCACTAGGCTACCCTGCCGCCTCTACACTCTAACCACTAGGCTACCTGCCACCTCTACACTCTAACCACTAGGCTACCTGCCTCCTCTACACTCTAACCACTAGGCTACCTGCCACCTCTACACTCTAACCACTAGGCTACCTGCCTCCTCTACACTCTAACCACTAGGCTACCTGCCACCTCTACGCTCTAACCACTAGGCTACCTGCCTCCTCTACACTCTAACCACTAGGCTACCTGCCACCTCTACGCTCTAACCACTAGGCTACCTGCCACCTCTACACTCTAACCACTAGGCTACCTGCCTCCTCTACACTCTAACCACTAGGCTACCCTGCCACTTCTACACTCTAACCACTAGGCTACCTGCCTCCTCTACACTCTAACCACTAGGCTACCCTGCCTCCTCTACACTCTAACCACTAGGCTACCTGCCACCTCTACGCTCTAACCCACTAGGCTACCTGCCACCTCTACGCTCTAACCACTAGGCTACCCTGCCTCCTCTACACTCTAACCACTAGGCTACCTGCCACCTCTACGCTCTAACCACTAGCCTACCCTGCCTCCTCTACGCTCTAACCACTAGGCTACCCTGCCTCCTCTACACTCTAACCACTAGGCTACCTGCCCCCTCTACACTCTAACCACTAGGCTACCTGCCACCTCTACGCTCTAACCACTAGGCTACCTGCCCCCTCTACACTCTAACCACTAGGCTACCTGCCACCTCTACGCTCTAACCACTAGGCTACCTGCCTCCTCTACACTCTAACCACTAGGCTACCTGCCACCTCTACACTCTAACCACTAGGCTACCTGCCACCTCTACGCTCTAACCACTAGGCTACCTGCCACCTCTACACTCTAACCACTAGGCTACCTGCCACCTCTACACTCTAACCACTAGGCTACCTGCCTCCTCTACACTCTAACCACTAGGCTACCTGCCACCTCTACGCTCTAACCACTAGGCTACCCTGCCTCCTCTACACTCTAACCACTAGGCTACCTGCCCCCTCTACACTCTAACCACTAGGCTACCTGCCACCTCTACACTCTAACCACTAGGCTACCCTGCCTCCTCTACACTCTAACCACTAGGCTACCTGCCACCTCTACACTCTAACCACTAGGCTACCCTGCCTCCTCTACGCTCTAACCACTAGGCTACCCTGCCTCCTCTACACTCTAACCACTAGCCTACCCTGCCACCTCTACGCTCTAACCACTAGGCTACCCTGCCACCTCTACGCTCTAACCACTAGGCTACCCTGCCACCTCTACGCTCTAACCACTAGGTTACCTGCCTCCTCTAACCACTAGGCTACCTGCCACCTCTACGCTCTAACCACTAGGCTACCCTGCCTCCTCTACACTCTAACCACTAGGCTACCTGCCACCTCTAACCACTAGGCTACCCTGCCGCCTCTACGCTCTAACCACTAGGCTACCCTGCCTCCTCTACACTCTAACCACTAGGTTACCTGCCTCCTCTAACCACTAGGCTACCTGCCACCTCTACGCTCTAACCACTAGGCTACCCTGCCTCCTCTACACTCTAACCACTAGGCTACCTGCCACCTCAACGCTCTAACCACTAGGCTACCCTGCCTCCTCTACACTCTAACCACTAGGCTACCTGCCTCCTCTACACTCTAACCACTAGGCTACCCTGCCTCCTCTACACTCTAACCACTAGGCTACCCTGCCTCCTCTACACTCTAACCACTAGGCTACCCTGCCTCCTCTACACTCTAACCACTAGGCTACCCTGCCACCTCTACACTCTAACCACTAGGCTACCTGCCACCTAGGCTACGCTCTAACCACTAGGCTACCTGCCTCCTCTACACTCTAACCACTAGGCTACCTGCCTCCTCTACACTCTAACCACTAGGCTACCCTGCCTCCTCTACACTCTAACCACTAGGCTACCTGCCTCCTCTACACTCTAACCACTAGGCTACCTGCCTCCTCTACACTCTAACCACTAGGCTACCTGCCACCTCTACACTCTAACCACTAGGCTACCTGCCTCCTCTACACTCTAACCACTAGGCTACCTGCCTCCTCTACACTCTAACCACTAGGCTACCTGCCACCTTTCACAAACAACACATGGAGATGCTTCAGGGAGTCCTTGGACTGTATAAAGGCGTCTCCGAGTAGGAAATGCTGATCTAGGATCCGTTTTGCCATTTAGATTATAAAGTGTACACCGGTAAGATTTGTCAAACATTTGCACCTCTGAACAGAGTTAGCATATTCGCTAGCTAGCGCAACATACTATAGCTAGCTAAGGACACTGCACTAACTCAGCAGCTACCACAGGCTGCTGTTTCATGGAAATTAAATCCATTGTGATTGAATTACAACGTTAATATACTGTAAGTGGTTAGCTGGCTTGGAGGAAGTATTTAGTGTTGTGTGCGTTGCGGCTGTGCATTTAGCTAGCTACCATCCCATAGCCTACGTTGTATATGAAGAGTGACTGGATCATGAAATTTAGCCATTGGATGTAGAGAGGAAACGGCAGGTGTGTTCGCTACCGAGTTGGCACGCAGCAGGTACCGCTTTTGTTCTAGCAAGAGAAGGAACGGCCACTGTAATAAGTACCTATCGGCAGTGAGCCCAGGCCTGACCCCAGTACAGAGATGCTACAATGAGATGTAATAAGAGGCCAGGACTCACCCCAGTACAGAGATCCTACACTGAGATGTAATACGAGCCCAGGACTCACCCCAGTACAGAGATCCTACACTGAGATGTAATACGAGCCCAGGGTTCACCCCAGTACAGAGATCCTACACTGAGATGTAATACGAGCCCAGGCCTGACCCCAGTACAGAGATGCTACAATGAGATGTAATAAGAGGCCAGGCCTGACCCCAGTACAGAGATCCTAAACTGAGATGTAATAAGAGCCCAGGCCTGACCCCATTACAGAGATGCTAAACTGAGATGTAATAAGAGCCCAGGACTCACCCCAGTACAGAGATCCTAAACTGAGATGTAATAAGAGCCCAGGCCTGACCCCAGTACAGAGATCCTACACTGAGATGTAATAAGAGCCCAGGACTCACCCCAGTACAGAGATCCTAAACTGAGATGTAATAAGAGCCCAGGCCTGACCCCAGTACAGAGATCCTAGACTGAGATGTAATAAGAGCCCAGGCCTGACCCCAGTACAGAGATCCTACACTGAGATGTAATAAGAGCCCAGGCCTGACCCCAGTACAGAGATCCTAAACTGAGATGTAATAAGAGCCCAGGCCTGACCCCAGTACAGAGATCCTACACTGAGATGTGATAAGAGCCCAGGCCTGACCCCAGTACAGAGATCCTACACTGAGATGTAATAAGAGCCCAGGCCTGACCCCAGTACAGAGATCCTACACTGAGATGTAATAAGAGCCCAGGCCTGACCCCAGTACAGAGATCCTACACTGAGATGTAATAAGAGCCCAGGCCTGACCCCAGTACAGAGATCCTACACTGAGATGTAATAAGAGCCCAGGCCTGACCCCAGTACAGAGATCCTACACTGAGATGTAATAAGAGCCCAGGCCTGACCCCAGTACAGAGATCCTACACTGAGATGTAATAAGAGCCCAGGGACCCCCAGAGATCCCACTGAGATGTAATAAGAGCCCAGGCCTCCTACAGAGATCCTACACTGAGATGTAATAAGAGCCCAGGCCTGACCCCAGTACAGAGATCCTACACTGAGATGTAATAAGAGCCAGTACAGAGATCCTACACTAAGAGCCCAGACCTCACCCCAGTACAGAGATCCTACACTGAGATGTAATAAGAGCCCAGGCCTGACCCCAGTACAGAGATCCTACACTGAGATGTAATAAGAGCCCAGACCTCACCCCAGTACAGAGATCCTACACTGAGATGTAATAAGAGCCCAGGCCTGACCCCAGTACAGAGACATAAGAAGCCACACTCCGTTTAACTTAACTTTTGAATGAACTTACTTCATAATTCTATTAGTCTCCTGTTTATATACAGGAATTCCATTCTACCTTTGTTTTCCAGTCCATTCACCTGTTCCATAGGGGCCAAACATCTCTTTGAGAAGGTTGCCTTGACATTTTATTCACCTCTATTTAACTGCAAACCTCTTTGTCGCTTTTCCCGTGAAGTACTTTGTCTGCCAATTAGTCATGTATTCTCTCTCTCTCTCACACAATAAATTTGTTTCTGTGGAAAGGTCTTCTGACTCAGGTGTCTCGGCGTTAACACAGAGACTATCTATAGTGATATTGTATCTCACTAGGCAGCCGTTGACGTCGTGATATTTGAAAGTCGCAGCCAGACAAGAAGTTATTCAACAGTGTGAGGTAGTTTCATAAGAACCGCTTTTCCAAAGCAGACAATTAGACTTTATAGGGCCTTCAGGAAGTATTCATACACTGTGACTTATTCCACATTTTGTTGTGTTCAAGTTTAAATTCAACATTTATTAATCTCACCTATCTACACACAATATCCCATAAGGACAAATTCAAAACATGTTATTAGAAATTTGAGCAAATTTATTGAAAATGAAATACAGAAACGCAGCATATAATTTACATAAGTATTCACACCCCTGAGGCAGTACTTTGTAGAAGCACCTTTGGCAGTGATTACAGGTGTGTCTTTCTGGGTAAGTCTCTTAAGAGCTTTTCACACCTGGATTGTGCAACATTTGCCCATTACTCTTCAAAATTATTCAAGATTTGTCAAATTGATTGTTGGTCTTTGCTCGGCAACCATTTTCAGATCTTGTCACATATTTTCAAGTAGATTTAAATCAAAACTGTAACTCGGCCACACAGGAACATTCACTGTCTTCTTGGTAAGAAACCCCAGTGTAGATTTGGCCTCATGTTTTGGGTTATTGTCCTGCTGAAAGGTGAATTCATCTCCCAGTGTCTGGTGGGATGCAGACTGAACCAGGTTTTCCTCTAGGATTTTTTGCCTGTGCTTAGCTCCAATACGATTATTTTTTATCCTGAAAAACTCACCAGTCCTTAACAATGACACGCATACCCATAACATGATGCAGCCATCACTATGCTTGAAAATATGGAGAGTGGTACTCAGCAATAAGTCCTTGTATTCAGGACATAGTTAATTGTGTTGCTACATTTTTTGCAGTTTTACTTTAGTGCCTTATTGCAAACAGGATGCATTGGTTTTTTTTGTTTTTTTATTCTGTACCGTCTTCCTTCTTATCAATCTGTCAATTAGGTTACTATTATGGAGTAATTACAATGTTGTTGACCCATTCTCAGTCTCCTATCACAGCCATCCAACGTGTAAATAATCACTTCTGCTCAAAGGGATATTTAATGTCTGTTTTTAAACGTTTTACCCATCTACCAATCGGTGCCCTTCTTTAAGAGGCATTGGAAAACCTCCCTGGTCTTTGTGGTTGAATCTGTGTTTGAAAATTCACTGCTCGACTGAGGGACCTTAACAGATAATTGTATGTGTTGGGGTACAGAGATGAGGTCGTCATTAAAAAATAATGTTAAACACTATTATTGCACACAGAGTGAGTCCATGCAACTTATTATGTGACTTGTTAAGCAAATTTTTACTCCTGAACTTATTTAGGCTCGTCACCATAACAAACAGGTTGAATACTTATTGACATGTATATGCTTTTTATTTCTTATGAATTTGTAAAAATGTCTAAAAACATAATTCCACTTTGACATTATGGGGTATTGTCCATTTCATCCTTTTTAAATTCAGGCTGTAACAACAAAAATGTGGAAAAAGTCAAAGGGTGTGAACACTTTCTGGAGACAATGTATGTGGATGGTCTCAAGTACAGTGTGAGTTGAACAACAGCTCTGCTGTTTGGACATTGAGGAGTCAGAGAGAGATACACAGAAACACACACGTACAGACACACACAATGGCAAGTTTTTCCAACACTATGACTCACAAGGCTCTACTAAACAAAAAAACAACCCCCCTCCCCCCTTTCCCTCCCAAATCCAACTCCTCCACATCTCTCTCAACGTCCATCTACAATGCTCCTCTCTTTTGGCAGACAAACAGACAGGGGGAGCCATCACAACAGACCGTCTCTGTAAGCAGTAGGAGAGAAGAGGGCTGGCGAGTGGTGCAGCGATCTAAGGCATTACATCTCAGAGGTGTCACTACAGACTCTGGTTCAATTTCCAGGCTGTATCACAACACCGGCTGTGATTGGGAGTCCCATTGGGCCCAGTGTCGTCCGGTGTAGGCCGTCATTGTAAATATGAATTTGTTCTTAACTGACTTGCCTGGTTAAATACAATAATAAAGACCCGAGCAGGGGTTTGTCTTGTACAAGACAGTCTCTATTAGCAGAGTGGGTGGGTTTGTCTTGTACAAGACAGTCTCTGTTAGCAGAGTGGGTGGGTTTGTCTTGTACAAGACAGTCTCTGTTAGCAGAGTGGGTGGGTTTGTCTTGTACAAGACAGTCTGTTAGCAGAGGGGGTGGGTTTGTCTTGTACAAGACAGTCTCTGTTAGCAGAGGGGGTGGGTTTGTCTTGTACAAGACAGTCTCTGTTAGCAGAGGGGGTGGGTTTGTCTTGTACAAGACAGTCTCTGTTAGCAGAGTGGGTGGGTTTGTCTTGTACAAGACAGTCTCTGTTAGCAGAGTGGGTGGGTTTGTCTTGGGTAAGACAGTCTCTGTTAGCAGAGGGGGTGGGTTTGTCTTGTACAAGACAGTCTCTGTTAGCAGAGTGGGTGGGTTTGTCTTGTGTAAGACAGTCTCTGTTAGCAGTAGCAGATCGGGTGGGGGGGAGTCTGTCTTGTGTAAGACAGTCTCTGTCAGCAGAGCGGGTGGGGGGTCTGTCTTGTGTAAGACAGTCTCTGTTAGCAGAGCGGGTGGGGGTCTTGTGTAAGACAGTCTCTGTCAGCAGAGCGGGTGGGGGGTCTTGTGTAAGACAGTCTCTGTCAGCAGAGCGGGTGGGGGGTCTTGTGTAAGACGGTCTCTGTTAGCAGAGCGGGTGGGGGGTCTTGTGTAAGACAGTCTCTGTTAGCAGAGAGGGTGGGGGTCTGTCTTGTGTAAGACAGTCTCTGTCAGCAGAGCGGGTGGGGGGTCTTGTGTAAGACAGTCTGTCAGCAGAGCGGGTGGGGGGTCTTGTGTAAGACAGTCTCTGTCAGCAGAGCGGGTGGGGGGTCTTGTGTAAGACAGTCTCTGTCAGCAGAGCGGGTGGGGGGTCTTGTGTAAGACAAATGGCCTGTAGGCTACAGTGTTTTGGTATGCAGTGCCCTCCTCTTCAACTCTCTTGAACAGCTAGAGACCCAAACACACAGGGAGAAGCCTTTACCCCTCCTTCTCCTCTCATTCACATGCCTCAGACCCAGACAGTTCCTGCTCTGTATCGTCTCATGGTGAGATTGACAGCACCAGAGATGAGAGGAGAGGAGAGGAGAGGAGAGGAGAGGAGAGGAGAGGAGAGGAGAGGAGAGGAGAGGAGAGGAGAGGAGAGGAGAGGAGAGGAGAGGAGAGGAGAGGAGAGGAGAGGAGAGGAGAGGAGAGGAGAGGAGAGGAGAGGAGAGGAGATAGGGAAAAGAGGAGTTTGAGTTAACAGAGGATAGTCCCTTTGTGGAAGAAACTCTAGTCTTCACTGTAGACAGCACAGATAGAAAACATTTATTTCTTTGGCAGACAGCTTGATTACAACACAGCGAGAATCCTTCCCCTCCTTTTCACTCTGACAGACACAGTCATATCCAGTCCTGTAGACTAGGAACAGTTAGCAGAGAAGCCCTCCTGAAGGCTCTGCCTAAGTTCACCTACCTAATCCCTCCCATGCCGCATGGGGGGGGGGGAGGGGGGGGGAGAGTTGTGTCCAAAATGGCACTACTTTAGACCACAGTACTATGCTATTTGGGGTTTAGACCACAGTACTATGAGGAATAGGGTTCTATTTTGTGTCTAGACCACAGTACTACTAGGAATAGACTTCTATTTGGGGTTTAGACCATAGTACTACGAGGAATAGGGTTCTATTTGGGGTTTAGACCATAGTACTACGAGGAATAGGGTTCTATTTGGGGTTTAGACCACAGTACTACGAGTAATAGGGTTCTATTTGGGGTTTAGACCACAGTACTACGAGGAATAGGGTTCTATTTGGGGTTTAGACCACAGTACTATGAGGAATAGGGTTCTATTTGGGGTTTAGACCACAGTACTACGAGGAATAGGGTTCTATTTGGGACGTAACCAAAGCCTATGAAACCACTACCTTTGATTAGACATGGTTCAGCGGTGAAGAACCGCAAGGCAAGCAACATCAAGAGAAACACAGGGCAAGAGAAACACAGGGCAATATCAAGAGAAACACAGGGCAATATCAAGAGAAACACAGGGCAATATCAAGAGAAACACAGGGCAATATCAAGAGAAACACAGGGCAATATCAAATCCAATCCAAGTTTATTTGTCACGTGTGCCGAATACAACAGGTGTAGTAGACCTGACAGTGAAATGCCAAATACAACAGGTGTAGTAGACCTTACAGTGAAATGCTGAATATAACAGGTGTAGTAGACCTCACAGTGAAATGCTGAATACAACAGGTGTAGTAGACCTTACAGTGACATGATGAATACAACAGGTGTAGTAGACCTTACAGTGAAATGCTGAATACAACAGGTGGAGTAGACCTCACAGTGAAATGCTGAATACAACAGGTGTAGTAGACCTTACAGTGACATGATGAATACAACAGGTGTAGTAGACCTTACAGTGAAATGCTGAATACAACAGGTGGAGTAGACCTCACAGTGAAATGCTGAATACAACAGGTGTAGTAGACCTTACAGTGAAATGCTGAATACAACAGGTGTAGTAGACCTTACAGTGAAATGCTGAATACAACAGGTGTAGTAGACCTTACAGTGAAATGCTGAATACAACAGGTGTAGTAGACCTTACAGTGAAATGCTGAATACAACAGGTGTAGTAGACCTCACAGTGAAATGCTGAATACAACAGGTGTAGTAGACCTAACAGTGAAATGCTGAATACAACAGGTGTAGTAGACCTTACAGTGAAATGCTGAATACAACAGGTGTAGTAGACCTTACAGTGACATGCTGAATACAACAGGTGTAGTAGACCTTACAGTGAAATGCTGAATACAACAGGTGTAGTAGACCTTACAGTGAAATATTTACTTACAGGCTCTAACCAATAGTGCAACAAAGGTATTAGGTGAACAATAGGTAAGTAAAGAAATAAAAACAACAGTAGTGAGGCTATATACAGTAGAGAGGCTCTATACAGTAGAGAGGCTATATACAGTAGAGAGACTATATACAGTAGTGAGGCTATATACAGTAGCGAGGCTATATACAGTAGAGGTTATATACAGTAGAGAGGCTATATACAGTAGAGACGCTATATACAGTAGCGAGGCTATATACAGTAGAGAGTTTATATACAGTAGAGGTTATATACAGTAGAGAGGCTATATACAGTAGAGAGGCTATATACAGTAGAGAGGCTATATACAGTAGAGAGTTTATAACAGTAGAGAGGCTATATACAGTAGAGAGGCTATATACAGTAGAGAGTTTATAACAGTAGAGAGGCTATATACAGTAGAGAGGCTATATACAGTAGAGAGTTTATAACAGTAGAGAGGCTATATACAGTAGAGAGGCTATATACAGTAGAGGCTATATACAGTAGAGAGGCTATATACAGTAGAGAGTTTATAACAGTAGAGAGGCTATATACAGTAGAGACGCTATATACAGTAGAGAGGCTATATACAGTAGAGAGGTTATATACAGTAGAGACGCTATATACAGTAGAGAGGCTATATACAGTAGAGAGGCTATATACAGTAGAGAGGCTATATACAGTAGAGAGTTTATAACAGAAGAGAGGCTATATACAGTAGAGAGGTTATATACAGTAGAGAGGTTATATACAGTAGAGAGGCTATATACTTCCGGCGCCGACAGAGATGGCCGCCTCGCTTCGCGTTCCTAGGAAACTATGCAGTTTTTTGTTTTTTTACGTGTTATTTCTTACATTAGTACCCCAGGTCATCTTAGGTTTCATTACATACAGTCGAGAAGAACTACTGAATATAAGATCAGCGTCAACTCACCATCAGTACGACCAAGAATATGTTTTTCGCGACGCGGATACTGTGTTCTGCCTTACAAACAGGACAACGGAGTGGATTCCATGCAGCGACCCAAAAAAACGACTCAGAAAAAGAGGGAAATGAGGCGGTCTTCTGGTCAGACTCCGGAGACGGGCACACCGTGCACCACTCCCTAGCATTCTTCTTGCCAATGTCCAGTCTCTTGACAACAAGGTTGATGAAATCCGAGCAAGGGTAGCATTCCAGAGGGACATCAGAGACTGTAACGTTCTTTGCTTCACGGAAACATGGCTCACTGGAGAGACGCTATCCGAGGCGGTGCAGCCAACGGGTTTCTCCACGCATCGCGCCGACAGAGACAAACATCTTTCTGGTAAGAAGAGGGGCGGGGGCGTATGCCTTATGGCCAACGTGACATGGTGTGATGAAAGAAACATACAGGAACTCAAATCCTTCTGTTCACCTGATTTAGAATTCCTCACAATCAAATGTAGACCGCATTATCTACCAAGAGAATTCTCTTCGATTATAATCACAGCCGTATATATCCCCCCCCAAGCAGACACATCGATGGCTCTGAACGAACTTTATTTAACTCTCTGCAAACTGGAAACAATTTATCCGGAGGCTGCATTCATTGTAGCTGGGGATTTTAACAAGGCTAATCTGAAAACAAGACTCCCTAAATTTTATCAGCATATCGATTGCGCAACCAGGGGTGGAAAGACCTTGGATCATTGTTACTATAACTTCCGCGACGCATATAAGGCCCTGCCCCGCCCCCCTTTCGGAAAAGCTGACCACGACTCCATTTTATTGATCCCTGCCTACAGACAGAAACTAAAACAAGAGGCTCCCACGCTGAGGTCTGTCCAACGCTGGTCCGACCAAGCTGGCTCCACACTCCAAGACTGCTTCCATCACGTGGAATGGGACATGTTTCGTATTGCGTCAGATAACAATATTGACGAATACGCTGATTCGGTGTGCGAGTTCATTAGAACGTGCGTTGAAGATGTCGTTCCCATAGCAACGATTAAAACATTCCCTAACCAGAAACCGTGGATTGATGGCAGCATTCGTGTGAAACTGAAAGCGCGAACCACTGCTTTTCATCAGGGCAAGGTGTCTGGTAACATGACTGAATACAAACAGTGCAGCTATTCCCTCCGCAAGGCTATCAAACAAGCTAAGCGCCAGTACAGAGACAAAGTAGAATCTCAATTCAACGGCTCAGACACAAGAGGCATGTGGCAGGGTCTACAGTCAATCACGGACTACAGGAAGAAATCCAGCCCAGTCACGGACCAGGATGTCTTGCTCCCAGGCAGACTAAATAACTTTTTGCCCGCTTTGAGGACAATACAGTGCCACTGACACGGCCTGCAACGAAAACATGCGGTCTCTCCTTCACTGCAGCCGAGGTGAGTAAGACATTTAAACGTGTTAACCCTCGCAAGGCTGCAGGCCCAGACGGCATCCCCAGCCGCACCCTCAGAGCATGCGCAGACCAGCTGGCCGGTGTGTTTACGGACATATTCAATCAATCCCTATACCAGTCTGCTGTTCCCACATGCTTCAAGAGGGCCACCATTGTTCCTGTTCCCAAGAAAGCTAAGGTAACTGAGCTAAACGACTACCGCCCCGTAGCACTCACATCCGTCATCATGAAGTGCTTTGAGAGACTAGTCAAGGACCATATCACCTCCACCCTACCTGACACCCTAGACCCACTCCAATTTGCTTACCGCCCAAATAGGTCCACAGACGATACAATCTCAACCACACTGCACACTGCCCTAACCCATCTGGACAAGAGGAATACCTATGTGAGAATGCTGTTCATCGACTACAGCTCGGCATTCAACACCATAGTACCCTCCAAGCTCGTCATCAAGCTCGAGACCCTGGGTCTCGACCCCGCCCTGTGCAACTGGGTACTGGACTTCCTGACGGGCCGCCCCCAGGTGATGAGGGTAGGCAACAACATCTCCTCCCCGCTGATCCTCAACACTGGGGCCCCACAAGGGTGCGTTCTGAGCCCTCTCCTGTACTCCCTGTTCACCCACGACTGCGTGGCCACGCACGCCTCCAACTCAATCATCAAGTTTGCGGACGACACAACAGTGGTAGGCTTGATTACCAACAACGACGAGACGGCCTACAGGGAGGAGGTGAGGGCCCTCGGAGTGTGGTGTCAGGAAAATAACCTCACACTCAACGTCAACAAAACTAAGGAGATGATTGTGGACTTCAGGAAACAGCAGAGGGAACACCCCCTATCCACATCGATGGAACAGTAGTGGAGAGGGTAGCAAGTTTTAAGTTCCTCGGCATACACATCACAGACAAACTGAATTGGTCCACTCACACAGACAGCATCGTGAAGAAGGCGCAGCAGCGCCTCTTCAACCTCAGGAGGCTGAAGAAATTCGGCTTGTCACCAAAAGCACTCACAAACTTCTACAGATGCACAATCGAGAGCATCCTGGCGGGCTGTATCACCGCCTGGTACGGCAACTGCTCCGCCCTCAACAGTAAGGCTCTCCAGAGGGTAGTGAGGTCTGCACAACGCATCACCAGGGGCAAACTACCTGCCCTCCAGGACACCTACACCACCCGATGTTACAGGAAGGCCATAAAGATCATCAAGGACATCAACCACCCGAGCCACTGCCTGTTCACCCCGCTATCATCCAGAAGGCGAGGTCAGTACAGGTGCATCAAAGCTGGGACCGAGAGACTGAAAAACAGCTTCTATCTCAAGGCCATCAGACTGGTAAACAGCCACCACTAACATTGAGTGGCTGCTGCCAACACACTGACAATGACACTGACTCAACTCCAGCCACTTTAATAATGGGAATTGATGGGAAATGATGTAAATATATCACTCGCCACTTTAAACAATGCTACCTTATATAATGTTACTTACCCTACATTATTCATCTCATATGCATATGTATATACTGTACTCTATATCATCGACTGCATCCTTATGTAATACATGTATCACTAGCCACTTTAACTATGCCACTTTGTTTACATACTCATCTCATATGTATATACTGTACTCGATATCATCTACTGTATCTTGCCTATGCTGCTCTGTACCATCACTCATTCATATATCCTTATGTACATATTCTTTATCCCCTTACACTGTGTATAAGACAGTAGTTTTGGAATTGTTAGATTACTTGTTGGTTATTACTGCATTGTCGGAACTAGAAGCACAAGCATTTCGCTACACTCGCATTAACATCTGCTAACCATGTGTATGTGACAAATACAGTTTGATTTGATTTGATTTGATACAGTAGAGAGGCTATATACAGTAGGGAGGCTATATAAAGTAGGGAGGTTATATACAGTAGAGAGGCTATATACAGTAGAGAGGCTATATACAGTAGAGAGTTTATAACAGTAGAGAGGCTATATACAGTAGAGAGGCTATATACAGTAGAGAGTTTATAACAGTAGAGAGGCTATATACAAGCACCGGTTAGTCAGGCTGATTGAGGTAGTATGCACATGTAGATATGGTTAAAGTGACTATGCATATAGGATAAACAGAAAGTAGCAGTAGCGTAAAAGAGGGGTTGGCAGGTGGTGGGTGAGACACATTGCAGATAGCCCGGTTAGCCAATGTGCAGGAGCACTGGTTGGTCGGCCCAATTGAGGTAGTATGTACATGAATGTATAGTTAAAGTGAATATGCATATATGATAAACAGAGAGTAGCAGCAGTGTAAAAGAGGGTTTGGGGGGGCACAAAATTCAAATAGTCCGGGTAGCCATTGATTACCTGTTCAGGAATCTTATGGCTTGGGGGCAGGAGGCAACACCAGGACAACTCGAGGACAACCCCAGGACAACCCCAGGACAACCCCAGGACAACCCCAGGACAACACCAGGACAACCCCAGGACAACACCAGGACCAGCCTATTAAGGCTAATTTGAAAGACAAGCGGGATCCTAAATGGGTCACGGTGGATTCATCCATGTTCCGGGACAAACCTCCCACCCACAGGCTCTTTGACACTCCTGAGAGACAGAGACCACCCGCAGGCTCTTTGACTCTCCTGAGAGACAGAGACCACCCACAGGCTCTTTGACTCTCCTGAGAGACAGAGACCACCAGCATGCTCTTTGACTCTCCTGAGAGACAGAGACCACCCGCAGGCTCTTCGACTCTCCTGAGAGACAGAGACCACCCGCAGGCTCTTCGACTCTCCTGAGAGACAGAGACCACCCGCAGGCTCAGAGACCACCCGCAGGCTCTTCGACTCTCCTGAGAGACAGAGACCACCCGCAGGCTCTTCGACTCTCCTGAGAGACAGAGACCACCCGCAGGGCTGAGAGACAGAGACCACTCGCAGGCTCTTCGACTCTCCTGAGAGACAGAGACCACCCGCAGGCTCTTCGACTCTCCTGAGAGACAGAGACCACCCGCAGACTCTTCGACTCTCCTAAGAGACAGAGACCACCCGCAGGCTCTTTGACTCTCCTAAGAGACAGAGACCACCCGCAGGCTCTTCGACTCTCCTGAGAGACAGAGACCACCCGCAGACTCTTCGACTCTCCTAAGAGACAGAGACCACCCGCAGGCTCTTTGACTCTCCTAAGAGACAGAGACCACCCGCAGGCTCTTCGACTCTCCTGAGAGACAGAGACCACCCACAGGCTCTTCGACTCTCCTGAGAGACAGAGACCACCCGCAGGCTCTTCGACTCTCCTAAGAGACAGAGACCACCCGCAGGCTCTTCGACTCTCCTGAGAGACAGAGACAGACAGAGACCACCCGCAGGCTCTTCGACTCTCCTGAGAGACAGAGACCACCCACAGGCTCTTCGACTCTCCTAAGAGACAGAGACCACCCGCAGGCTCTTCGACTCTCCTAAGAGACAGAGACCACCCGCAGGCTCTTCGACTCTCCTAAGAGACAGAGACCACCCGCAGGCTCTTCGACTCTCCTAAGAGACAGAGACCACCCGCAGGCTCTTCAACTCTCCTAAGTGACAGAGACCACCTGCAGGCTCTTCGACTCTCCTGCGAGACAGAGACCACCCGCAGGCTCTTCGACACTCCTAAGAGACAGAGACCACCCGCAGGCTCTTCGACTCTCCTGAGAGACAGAGACCACCCGCAGGCTCTTCGACTCTCCTGAGAGACAGAGACCACCCGCAGGCTCTTTGACTCTCCTAAGAGACAGAGACCACCCGCAGGCTCTTTGACTCTCCTAAGAGACAGAGACCACCCGCAGGCTCTTCGACTCTACAGAGAGACAGAGACAGAACCATGTAATTACAGTTCAGAGAAAATCACCAGAGGCGTAGACCAGTAATCAGAGAGTATTGACCACTATCTATCTAAAGCGTGGAAACGGGTTCATTCATCTTCCCACTGTCTTTGTCAGTGTCTGAGGGTCTGCCAAAAGCTACAATTATTTAATAGCAGCAAAATTATCACGTCAAATGTATAAAGAAAATCGTTATTTTATTCCCTATTTCACATACAGTGTGTGTGTGTGTGTGTGTGTGTGTGTGTGTGTGTGTGTGTGTGTGTGTGTGTGTGTGTGTGTGTGTGTGTGTGTGTGTACATTCCACCTCCATGCAGCCTTTTGCGTGGCCAGCTGAACAAGCCTTGTCCAAAGGTCCCCAACTCTGATAAAGAAGCTAGATGGTAACGTCTGGTGGCTCAGATTCAACTCTGATAAAGAGGCTAGATGGTAACGTCTGGTGGCTCAGATTCAACTCTGATAAAGAAGCTAGATGGTAACGTCTGGTGGCTCAGATTCAACTCTGATAAAGAGGCTAGATGGTAACGTCTGGTGGCTCAGATTCAACTCTGATAAAGAAGCTAGATGGTAACGTCTGGTGGCTCAGATTCAACTCTGAGAAAGAAGCTAGATGGTAACGTCTGGTGGCTCAGATTCAACTCTGAGAAAGAAGCTAGATGGTAACGTCTGGTGGCTCAGATTCAACTCTGAGAAAGAAGCTAGATGGTAACGTCTGGTGGCTCAGATTCAACTCTGAGAAAGAAGCTAGATGGTAACGTCTGGTGGCTCAGATTCAACTCTGATAAAGAAGCTAGATGGTAACGTCTGGTGGCTCAGATTCAACTCTGAGAAAGAAGCTAGATGGTAACGTCTGGTGGCTCAGATTCAACTCTGATAAAGAAGCTAGATGGTAACGTCTGGTGGCTCAGATTCAACTCTGATAAAGAAGCTAGATGGTAACGTCTGGTGGCTCAGATTCAACTCTGATAAAGAAGCTAGATGGTAACGTCTGGTGGCTCAGATTCAACTCTGATAAAGAAGCTAGATGGTAACGTCTGGTGGCTCAGATTCAACTCTGATAAAGAAGCTAGATGGTAACGTCTGGTGGCTCAGATTCAACTCTGATAAAGAAGCTAGATGGTAACGTCTGGTGGCTCAGATTCAACTCTGATAAAGAGGCTAGATGGTAACGTCTGGTGGCTCAGATTCAACTCTGAGAAAGAAGCTAGATGGTAACGTCTGGTGGCTCAGATTCAACTCTGATAAAGAAGCTAGATGGTAACGTCTGGTGGCTCAGATTCAACTCTGATAAAGAAGCTAGATGGTAACGTCTGGTGGCTCAGATTCAACTCTGAGAAAGAAGCTAGATGGTAACGTCTGGTGGCTCAGATTCAACTCTGAGAAAGAGGCTAGATGGTAATGTCTGATGGCTCAGATTCAATACAACTGAAAAGAAACGTGTCACACCGATTGCAAATCTTTCTCCTGAGGGGTTTAGAGGCAAACTAATCAGCAGGTAGCCTAGCGGCTAGAGTGTAGAGGCGGCAGGTAGCCTAGCGGTTAGAGCGTAGAGGCGGCAGGTAGCCTAGGGGTTAGAGTGTTGAGCCAGTAACCGAAAGGTTGCTGGATCGAATCCCCGAGCTGACAAAGTACAAATCTGTCGTTCTGCCCCTGAACAAGGCAGTTAACCCACTGTTCCTAGGCCGTCATTGAAAATAAGAATTTGTTCTTAACTGACTTGCCTAGTTAAATAAAGGTTTTAAAAAATTAAATAACACTGTCATGACCCATATATTTACACCTGTTGTGACATATATTGCGTTATGTTATGGCTGGTTATGACACCTATATAAGAGTGTCAAAACCCACATTTATTCAAATGTGTTTTTTCCCTGTCAAGAAGTTTCCTATAGTATTGAAAGTTTGTTTCTTAAATCCTCTGTTGTTATTGTAATGAATTCTTTACGGTCATGTTTATTTTTTTCTTCCTTCATCAAATGTTATAAATAACTTGTAGAACATACCCTTTATGACACTTTCAAGAGGCATTATGACATCATAATCACATCAGCCTGATAGGCCAATCACGTACAAGCCCTTCCGTCAGTCCTCAGTCAACAAAGAGGGTGTCTTGTCCTGCTCCTGAAATCTGCTCCTGCATTCAACCCAGTCATCAGCAAACAGGGCATTGGGGTTGGTGCACGTCTGACATCAATGTGTGCGCGATTACAATGACAATTTCATTGTGTCAATTTCAGAAAATTGTATATAACATAAACATACTGTTGACACACGGGCTATGGTGTAATGGAATGTTTTGCCTCGTGTGGTAGGTTTTGTGGGGTTTGACACGCTTATGTAGGTGTCATAACCAGCCATAAAATAACACAATATATTTCACAACAGGTTTACACTATATATACAAAGGTATGTGGACAGCCCTTCAAATGAGTGGATTCAGCTATTTCAGCCACACCCGTTGCTGACAGGTGTATAAAGTCAAGCACACAGCCATGCAATCTCCATAGACAAACATTGGTAGTAGAATAGCCCATACTTTAAGAGCTCAGTGGCTTTCAACATGGCACCGTCATAGAATGTCACCTTTCCCGGAAGTCAGTTCATCAAATTTCTACCCTGCTAGAGCCGCCCCTCGGCCAACTGTAAGTGCTGTTATTGTGAAGTGGAAACAACAACACGAAGAGGTAGGGCACACAAGCTCACAGAACATGACTTGCAAGTGCTGAAACGCGTAGAGCTTAAAAATCATTTGTCCTCGGTTGCAACACTTCCAAACTGCCTCTGAAAGCAACGTCAGGAAATTTCCATGACCGAGCAGCCAAATCAAATCAAATGTATTTATATAACCCTTCTTACATCAGCTGATATCTCAAAGTGCTGTACAGAAACCCAGCCTAAAACCACAAACAGCACCTCCTACCCCCACCTCTACTCCTCTACCTCCAGTAACTAGTATCTACCTACAGTAACTAGTATGCTGTACAGAAACCCAGCCTAAAACCCCAAACAGCAAGCAATGCAGGTGTAGAAGCACGGTGGCTAGGAAAAACTCCCTAGAAAGGCCAAAACCTAGGAAGAAACCTAGAGAGGAACCAGGCTATGAGGGGTGGCCAGTCCTCTTCTGGCTGTGCCGGGTGGAGATTAGAAACCTAGAGAGGAACCAGGCTATGAGGGGTGGCCAGTCCTCTTCTGGCTGTGCCTGGTGGAGATTATAACAGAACATGGCCAAGATGTTCAAATGTTCATAAATGACCAGCATGGTCAAATAATAATAATCACAGTAGTTGTCGAGGGTACAACAGGTCAGCACCTCAGGAGTAAATGTCAGCCGAACATAAGCCTAACATCACCATGCGCAATGTCAAGCATCGTCTGGATTGGTGTAAATCTCCGGAGCAGTGGAAACACGTTCTCTGGACGGATGACTATTATTCTACAATGCAGAAAATGCACGTGTGTGTTGTACATTTAACCATCTGGCAGTCCAACAGACTAATCTGGGGTTCTCAAATTCCAGGAGCACGCTACCTGCCCGAGCACAGAGTGCCAACTGTAAGATTTTGGTGGAGGAGGAATAATGATCTGGGGCTGTTTTTCATGACTCGGGCCCCTTAGTTCCAGTGAAGGGAAATCTTAATGCTACAGCATACAATGACATTCTAGACGATTCTAAACTTTTTGGGGAAGGCCCTTTCCTGTTTCACCATGACAATGCCCCCGTGCACAAAGCAAGGTCCATACAGAAATGGTTTGTCGAGATCGGTGTGGAAGAACTTGACTGGCCTGCACAGAGCCCTGACCTCAACCCCATCGAACACTTTTGGGATGAATTGGAACGCCGACTGCAAGCCAGGCCTAATCGCCCAACATCAGTGCCCGACCTCACTAATGCTTTTGTGGCTGAATGGAAGCAAGTCCCCACAGCAATGTTCCAACATCTAGTGGAAAGCCTTCCCAGAAGACTGGAGGCTGTTATAGCAGCAATGTTCCATCATCTAGTGGAAAGCCTTCCCAGAAGAGTGGAGGCTGTTATAGCAGCAATGTTCCAACATCTAGTGGAAAGCCTTCCCAGAAGAGTGGAGGCTGTTATAGCAGCAATGTTCCAACATCTAGTGGAAAGCCTTCCCAGAAGAGTGGAGGCTGTTATAGCAACAAAAGGGGGACCAACTCCATATAAACGGCAATGATTTTTGAATGAGATATTCGACAAGCACATTCGATATCCACATACTTTTGATCATGTACTGTATGTTTCGTAACAGTGTTATAACCTTATTATGACAATATATGTCAGCTGTTATGACATATTATTAAATAGTTTTGACCGTGTCACAATGTGTGATGTCGCTAGGTGTCAAATAAAGTGTTACCCAAAATATGTTGAGACAAGCATTTCCCATGTAGCCCTTTATACTTGTACCAGTATACAGGTTGAAAATGGCAATACTAAAGCTCCTAAATTGTAAAGGACAGTAACATGTTATACGTGAGGTCAGAGGTCAGTGTCTGTACAGTAACGTGTTATACGTGAGGTCAGAGGTCAGTGTCTGTACAGTAACGTGTTATACGTGAGGTCAGAGGTCAGTGTCTGTACAGTAACATGTTATACATGAGGTCAGAGGTCAGTGTCTGTACAGTAACATGTTATACATGAGGTCAGAGGTCAGTGTCTGTACAGTAACATGTTATATATGAGGTCAGAGGTCAGTGACTATACAAGTAACATGTTATACATGACGTCATAGCTCAGGCTCTGCACTGCTCAGTATGGGTTTTGACTGAGAGTAGGTCTGAACTTGAGCACCTCACGCCACAAGAATTGGTCCCCATCCCTCCCACTAATTAGTCAACTTTTGCTCTATTTTTGTTGTCTGATTGAGGGAGATAATTATGAGGACTATCTATTTTGAAAGATGAGATGTTGAGGATTATAATAAATGTGACACAAGCAAACCAAACACCCAGTCCAAATGTGCACTTCACATTTCCATATCATTTAATGTCAACATTTATGATCACCATGTTAGATTTACAGTTACAAGATGACATCATATCCTGGGTAGTTCTCGAACAGAATGAGACTGTTAGATTTACAGTTAGAAGATAACATCATATCCTGGGTAGGTCTGAACAGAATGAGACTATGTTAGATTTACAGTTACAAAATGACATCATATCCTGGGTAGTTCTGAACAGAATGAGACTGTTAGATTTACAGTTAGAAGATGACATGATATCCTGGGTAGTTCTGAACAGAATGAGACTATGTTAGATTTACAGGTACAAGATGACATCATATCCTGGGTAGTTCTGAACAGAATGAGACTATGTTAGATTTACAGGTACAAGATGACATCATATCCTGGGTAGTTCTGAACAGAATGAGACCGTGTTAGATTTACAGTTACAAGATGACATCATATCCTGGGTAGTTCTGAACAGAATGAGACCGTGTTAGATTTACAGTTACAAGATGACATCATATCCTGGGTAGTTCTGAACAGAATGAGACTGTTAGATTTACAGTTAGAAGATGACATGATATCCTGGGTAGTTCTGAACAGAATGAGACTATGTTAGATTTACAGGTACAAGATGACATCATATCCTGGGTAGTTCTGAACAGAATGAGACTATGTTAGATTTACAGGTACAAGATGACATCATATCCTGGGTAGTTCTGAACAGAATGAGACCGTGTTAGATTTACAGTTACAAGATGACATCATATCCTGGGTAGTTCTGAACAGAATGAGACCGTGTTAGATTTACAGTTACAAGATGACATCATATCCTGGGTAGTTCTGAACAGAATGAGACTGTTAGATTTACAGTTAGAAGATGACATCATATCCTGGGTAGTTCTGAACAGAATGAGACTATGTTAGATTTACAGGTACAAGATGACATCATATCCTGGGTAGTTCTGAACAGAATGAGACTGTGTTAGATTTACAGTTACAAGATGACATCATATCCTGGGTAGTTCTGAACAGAATGAGACTATGTTAGATTTACAGTTACAAGATGACATGATATCATATCCTGGGTAGTTCTGAACAGAATGAGACTGTGTTTGTTTATTGTGAAGAAAGTTTGCCGTGGGCACATGAACCTGAGTGCACGCATGACTCCGTTCGACACACACCAACATTACCATCTGTTTCTCTGAACTGCCTTGTGAAAGCCTACCGCTGTAAGATCCAATTTTAGAACTTAGCACGATGTGTTGGCAATAGAACAAGCTTTCAAATCATGTCGCAAATTGACGCAAATTGCGATTTTATAATGAACCCGTTTCAACAACAACAGTAATTTGTGTGATGGCGAGGATGCAAGGGTTGTGTTCCAAACAAAACAACTACAAGTGTGGTTTTCCCCCTAGTTCCTGAACGGTACAGCTATGAGAGCTCGAAAAACTAAATCACCTTGTAGTTGAAGACTCCATCTTCGAGTTATTAAAAGTGCATTGAAATTATGTAGGAACTGTGCACAGGAGAGGTGAGGTGTTTGGCCACTTGGAGACACCAGGTAGTCCTCTCACTCAAACCCTTGTAACAATGTATGTGGCACCTGTCCCACATTTGACAGAAATAGTCCAAAAATAAAAATGTTACTGGATGTATTCAGATCTTTTTAGTTATCGACAAATGCAGCGAAAAGTACGGTAAATGTAAAACTCATAAATATCAACGGCGTCATGTTTTCAGATTCAGTCTCGTGTTTCAGGTGCTCTGTGGTGTCCTCACCTTTGACCTTTGGTCTAATCATTTCCCCCATTATCTCCAAACTGTTCCCTTTCATTTGCTACCGTGGTTACGCATACCTTCCCCATTCTCTTCTATTAGGAAACTTATCAATGTAGCCCTATAGGCCAATTCACACGAGGTTCAACTAAGGTGATTCCTTCTGTATCTGACTGTTCCTTATGCGATTTGTCTCCTTCAATGTGTCCTTAATTCACACAAATCACCTACACAGTGTAAGACGCCTATGCAGTGAGTTGTAAGGACTTGAATGAATAGGTTGGCACAGAACATGTGTCTGTCTCTCTACAACTCTTTGTTAATAGTTAGATATTGATGGTCAGGGTCTGTAGAGTGTCTGTCTCTCTACAACTCTTTGTTAATAGTTAGATATTGATGGTCAGGGTCTGTAGAGTGTCTGTCTCTCTACAACTCTTTGTTAATAGTTAGATATTGATGGTCAGGGTCTGTAGAGTGTCTGTCTCTCTACAACTCTTTGTTAATAGTTAGATATTGATGGTCAGGGTCTGTAGAGTGTTTGATGGGGAAAACCACATTATCAACCTTTATCCAGAATTACAATCGCCTTTGGAAAGTTAACATCATGTGGTCAATTCAACTACCACAAATTCATAAAATGCTATTTCCAAATAGACCTATTGGTTCTGAAAACCGTAAAATGTAAGGCTTGTGTTGTTAACTTACATTTTACGGTTTTCAGAACAAATAGTGCCATAGGGCTCTGGTCTAAAGTAGTGCACTATATAGGGAACTGGGTGCCATAGGGCTTTGGTCTAAAGTAGTGCACTATATAGGGAACAGGGTGCCATAGGGCTCTGGTGTAAAGTAGTGCACTATATAGGGAACTGGGTGCCATAGACCCTGGTCAAAAGTAGTGCACTAAATCCTACTTGTAGAAAATAACTTACCTTTATCCCCGCACATTGACTCTGTACTGGTACCCCCTGTATATAGCCTCCACATTGACTCGGTACCGGTGTCCCCTGTATATAGCCTCCACATTGACTCTGTACCTGTACCCCCTGTATATAGCCTCCACATTGACTCTGTACCTGTACCCCTGTATATAGCCTCCACATTGACTCTGTACTGGTACCCCTGTATATAGCCTCCACATTGACTCTGTGCCGGTACCCCCTGTATATAGCCTCCACATTGACTCGGTACCCCCAGTATATAGCCTCCACATTGACTTGATACCGTTGCCCCATGTATATAGCCTCCACATTAACTCGGTACCGGTACCCCATGTATATAGCCTCCACATTGACTCGGTACCAGTACCCCCTGTATATTGCCTCCACATTGACTCTGTACCGGTACCCCCTGTATATAGCCTCCACATTGACTCGGTACTGGTACCCCCTGTATATAGCCTCCACACTGACTCGGTACCCCCAGTATATAGCCTCCACATTGACTTGATACCGTTACCCCATGTATATAGCCTCCACATTGACTCGGTACCGGTACCCCATGTATATAGCCTCCACATTGACTCGGTACCAGTACCCCCTGTATATAGCCTCCACATTGACTCGGTACTGGTACCCCCTGTATATAGCCTCCACATTGACTCTGTACCGGTACCCCCTGTATATAGCCTCCACATTGAATCAGTACCCCCAGTATATAGCCTCCACATTGACTCAGTACCGGTACCCCCTGTATATAGCCTCCACATTGACTCTGTACTGGTACCCCCTGTATATAGCCTCCACATTGACTCTGTACCGGTACCCCCTGTATATAGCCTCCACATTGACTCTGTACCGGTACCCCCTGTATATAGCCTCCACATTGACTCTGTACCGGTACCCCCTGTATATAGCCTCCACATTGACTCTGTACCTGTACCCCCTGTATATAGCCTCCACATTGACTCTGTACCGGTACCCCCTGTATATAGCCTCCACATTGACTCTGTACCTGTACCCCCTGTATATAGCCTCCACACTGACTCTGTACCGGTACCCCCTGTATATAGCCTCCACATTGACTCTGTACTGGTACCCCCTGTATATAGCCTCCACACTGACTCGGTACCAGTACCCCCTGTATATTGCCTCCACATTGACTCTGTACCGGTACCCCCTGTATATAGCCTCCACATTGACTCGGTACTGGTACCCCCTGTATATAGCCTCCACACTGACTCGGTACCCCCAGTATATAGCCTCCACATTGACTTGATACCGTTACCCCATGTATATAGCCTCCACATTGACTCGGTACCGGTACCCCATGTATATAGCCTCCACATTGACTCGGTACCAGTACCCCTGTATATAGCCTCCACATTGACTCGGTACTGGTACCCCTGTATATAGCCTCCACATTGACTCTGTACCGGTACCCCTGTATATAGCCTCCACATTGAATCAGTACCCCCAGTATATAGCCTCCACATTGACTCTGTACCGGTACCCCCTGTATATAGCCTCCACATTGACTCTGTACCGGTACCCCTGTATATAGCCTCCACATTGACTCTGTACCGGTACCCCCTGTATATAGCCTCCACATTGACTCTGTACCTGTACCCCCTGTATATAGCCTCCACATTGACTCTGTACCGGTACCCCTGTATATAGCCTCCACATTGACTCTGTACCTGTACCCCCTGTATATAGCCTCCACACTGACTCTGTACCGGTACCCCCTGTATATAGCCTCCACATTGACTCTGTACTGGTACCCCCTGTATATAGCCTCCACACTGACTCGGTACCAGTACCCCCTGTATATAGCCTCCACATTGACTCTGTACCGGTACCCCCTGTATATAGCCTCGTTATTGTTATTTTTATTGTGTTGCTTTTTATAATAATTGGACCATTTTTACTTTAGTTTATTTAGTGAATATTTTTCTTAACTCTATTTATATAACTGCACTGTTGGTTAAGGGCTTGTAAGTAAGCATTTCACTGTAAGTTCTACACTTGTGTGTATTCAGAGCTTGTGACTAATAAAGTTTGATTAGATTTGACTATATAGGGGAATAGGGTGCCATGTGGGGCACTTTGTTTCAGAAAAGCCATTAACTGTTCCATTCTCTGTTTGGGTTTAATGAGAAATAGCTGGTGTCAGAATAGGTCCTGGGCCAGGCTGACCCCACTAGGTCAGTCTCTCCACGCCCCCCCTTCCATCGCTACAAACAGACAAATTACCTAGATGGCGTTATACGCGACAAGATCCTATTTCTGCTATTCATAGACAGTGACCAATCTGACAATAAGTAAATCTGACAACGCTAGTCTAGCTACCAGACCTCGGGTTGAAATGGGATTTGATTTTCTTTCTCATATAATTTAGTTGTGCTTGATAGAGCTTGCCTGGTACAATAGAAAACTAAGGAATATGGAGTTGTCCTCAAAAATGAAAACTCTGACAATCTGGCATTCCACGCAGGCTCAAATAAATGCTTAAAGTATGAGAAGAAAACTAATTCTGTTTAAATCCAGGTCTGAATGACACGAATACTGTTTAAATCCAGGTCTGAATGACATGGATACTGTTTAAATCCAGGTCTGAATGATACGAATACTGTTTAAATCCAGGTCTGAATGACACGAATACTGTTTAAATCCAGGTCTGAAAAATTGCCACCCAAGTCATACACTGTTCTCTCTGCTATTGCATTATCACCCAAACCAGACTGTTCTCTCTGCTACTGCATGATCACCCAAACCAGACTGTTCTCTCTGCTACTGCATTACCACCCAAACCATAGACTATTCTCTCTGCTACTGCATGATCACCCAAGCCATAGAGGGTTCTCTCTGCTACTGCATTACCACCCAAACCAGACTGTTCTCTCTGCTACTGCATTACCACCCAAGCCATAGACTGTTCTCTCTGCTACTGCATTACCACCCAAACCATAGACTGTTCTCTCTGCTACTGCATTATCACCCAAACCATAGACTATTCTCTCTGCTACTGCATTACCACCCAAACCATAGACTGTTCTCTCTGCTACTGCATTATCACCCAAGCCATAGACTGTTCTCTCTGCTACTGCATTACCACCCAAACCAGACTGTTCTCTCTGCTACTGCATTACCACCCAAACCAGACTGTTCTCTCTGCTACTGCATTACCACCCAAACCAGACTGTTCTCTCTGCTACTGCATTACCACCCAAACCAGACTGTTCACTCTGCTACTGCATTACCACCCAAGCCATAGACTGTTCTCTCTGCTACCATCCGACAAACGGTATCGGAGCATCGGCTCTCGGACAAACAGACAGCTTCTACCCACAAACCATAAGACTTCTACATAGCCAGACTGCCAAATAGTCAATTAATGGTACCTGAACTATCTGCACTGACTCGATGGTAAACTGACCATATACACACTATATTCACTCGCACTAGACTATATATACACACTATACACACTCACTAGACTATATATACACACTATATACACTCACTAGACTATATATACACACTATACACACTCACTAGACTATATATACACACTATATACACTCTCACTAGATTATATATACACACTCACTAGACTATATATACACACTATATACACACTCACTAGACAATATATACACACTATATACACTCTCACTAGACTATATATACATACTATATACACACTCACTAGACAATATATACACACTATATACACTCTCACTAGACTATATATACACACCATATACACACTCACTAGACTATATATACACACTATATACACACTCACTAGACTATATATACACACTCACTAGACTATATATACACACCATATACACACTCACTAGACTATATATACACACTATATACACACTCACTAGACTATATATACACACCAACTAGACTATATATACACACCATATACACACTCACTAGACTATATATACACACTCACTAGACTATATATACACACTCACTAGACTATATATACACACTCACTAGACTATATATATACACACCATATACACACTCACTAGACTATATATACACACTCACTAGACTATATATACACACTCACTAGACTATATATACACACCATATACACACTCACTAGACTATATATACACACTATATACACTCTCACTAGACTATATATACACACTATATACACACTCACTAGACTATATATACACACTATATACACTCTCACTAGACTATATATACACACTATATACACTCTCACTAGACTATATATACACACTATATACACTCTCACTAGACTATATATACACACTATATACACTCTCACTAGACTATATATACACACTATATACACACTCACTAGACTATATATACACACCATATACACACTCACTAGACTATATATACACACTATATACACTCTCACTAGACTATATATACACACTATATACACTCTCACTAGACTATATATACACACTATATACACACTCACTAGACTATATATACACACTCACTAGACTATATATACACACTCACTAGACTATATATACACACCATATACACACTCACTAGACTATATATACACACTATATACACACTCACTAGACTATATATACACACTATACACACTCTCACTAGACTATATATACACACCATATACACGCTCACTAGACTATATATATACACACCATATACACACTCACTAGACTATATATATACACACCATATACACACTCACTAGACTATATATACACACTTACTAGACTATATATACACACTATATACACACTCACTAGACTATATATACACACTATATACTGTACACACTCACTAGACTATATATACACACTATATACACACTCACTAGACTATATATACACACTATATACACACTCACTAGACTATATATACACACTACACACACTCTCACTAGACTATATATACACACCATATACACGCTCACTAGACGATATATATATACACATTCACTAGACTATATATACACACTATATACTGTACACACTCACTAGACTATATATACACACTATATACACACTCACTAGACTATATATATACACACCATATACACACTCACTAGAATATATATACACATATTCACTAGACTATATATACACACTCACTAGACTATATATACACAGCATATACACACTCACTAGACTATATATACACACTATATACACACTCACGAGACTATATATACACACTATATACACACTCACTAGACTATATATACACACTCACTAGACTATATATACACACCATATACACACTCACTAGACTATATATACACACTATATACACACTCACTAGACTATATATACACACCAACTAGACTATATATACACACCATATACACACTCACTAGAATATATATACACATATTCACTAGACTATATATACACACTCACTAGACTATATATATACACAATATACACTCTCACTAGACTATATATACACACTATATACACACTCACTAGACTATATATACACATTATATACACTGTCACTAGACTATATATACACACTATATACACTCTCACGAGACTATATATACACACTATATACACACCAACTAGACTATATATACACACCATATACACACTCACTAGACTATATATACACACTCACTAGACTATATATACACACTCACTAGACTATATATACACACCATATACACACTCACTAGACTATATATACACACTATATACACTCTCACTAGACTATATATATACACACTATATACACACTCACTAGACTATATATACACACTATATACACACTCACTAGACTATATATACACACTATATACACACTCACTAGATTATATATACACACTCACGAGACTATATATACACACTATATACACACTCACTAGACTATATATACACACTCACTAGACTATATATACACACCATATACACACTCACTAGACTATATATACACACTATATACACACTCACTAGACTATATATACACACCAACTAGACTATATATACACACCATATACACACTCACTAGACTATATATACACACTATATACACTCTCACTAGATTATATATACACACTATATACACACTCACTAGACTATATATACACACTCACTAGACTATATATACACACCATATACACACTCACTAGACTATATATACACACTATATACACACTCACTAGACTATATATACACACCATATACACACTCACTAGACTATATATACACACTATATACACACTCACTAGACTATATATACACACCAACTAGACTATATATACACACCATATACACACTCACTAGACTATATATACACACTATATACACTCTCACTAGACTATATATACACACTATATACACTCTCACTAGACTATATATACACACCATATACACACTCACTAGACTATATATACACACTATATACACACTCACTAGACTATATATACACACCAACTAGACTATATATACACACCATATACACACTCACTAGACTATATATACACACTATATACACTCTCACTAGACTATATATACACACCATATACACACTCACTAGACTATATATACACACTATATACACACTCACTAGACTATATATACACACTTACTAGACTATATATACACACCAACTAGACTATATATACACACCATATACACACTCACTAGACTATATATACACACTATATACACACTCACTAGACTATATATACACACTCACTAGACTATATATACACACCATATACGCACTCACTAGACTATATATACACACCATATACACACTCACTAGACTATATATACACACTATATACACACTCACTAGACTATATATACACACTCACTAGACTATATATACACACCATATACGCACTCACTAGACTATATATACACACCATATACACACTCACTAGACTATATATACACACTCACTAGACTATATATACACACACTCACTAGACTATATATACACACCATATACACTCTCACTAGACTATATATACACACTATATACACTCGCACTAGACTATATATACACACCATATACACACTCACTAGACTATATATACACACCATATACACACTCACTAGACTATATATACACACTAAATACACTCTCACTAGACTATATATACACACTACACACACTCTCACGAGACTATATATACACACCATATACACGCTCAATAGACTATATATATACACATTCACTAGACTATATATACACACTCACTAGACTATATATACACAGCATATACACACTCACTAGACTATATATATACACTATATACACTCTCACTAGACTATATATACACACTATATACACACTCACTAGACTATATATACACATTATATACACTCTCACGAGACTATATATACACACTATATACACACCAACTAGACTATATATACACACCATATACACACTCACTAGACTATATATACACACTTACTAGACTATATATACACACTCACTAGACTATATATACACACTCACTAGACTATATATACACACTCACTAGACTATATATACACACCATATACACACTCACTAGACTATATATACACACTATATACACTCTCACTAGACTATATATACACACTATATACACTCACTAGACTATATATACACACTATATACACTCTCACTAGATTATATATACACACTCACTAGACTATATATACACACTATATACACACTCACTAGACTATATATACACACTCACTAGACTATATATACACACCATATACACACTCACTAGACTATATATACACACTATATACACACTCACTAGACTATATATACACACTATATACACTCTCACTAGACTATATATACACACTATATACACTCTCACTAGATTATATATACACACCATATACACACTCACTAGACTATATATACACACTCACTAGACTATATATACACACTCACTAGACTATATATACACACTCACTAGACTATATATACACACCATATACACACTCACTAGACTATATATACACACTATATACACTCTCACTAGACTATATATACACACTCACTAGACTATATATACACACTCACTAGACTATATATACACACTCACTAGACTATATATACACACCATATACACACTCACAAGACTATATACACACCATATACACACTCACTAGACTATATATACACACTACACACACTCTCACTAGACTATATATACACACCATATACACGCTCACTAGACTATATATATATACACATTCACTAGACTATATATACACACTCACTAGACTATATATACACACTATATACACACTCACTAGACTATATATATACACACCATATACACACTCACTAGACTATATATACACATTCACTAGACTATATATACACACTCACTAGACTATATATACACAGCATATACACACTCACTAGACTATATATATACACTATATACACTCTCACTAGACTATATATATACACTATATACACACTCACTAGACTATATATACACATTATATACACTCTCACTAGACTATATATACACACTATATACACACCAACTAGACTATATATACACACCATATACACACTCACTAGACTGTATATACACACCATATACACACTCACTAGACTATATATACACACTTACTAGACTATATATACACACTTACTAGACTATATATACACACTCACTAGACTATATATACACACTCACTAGACTATATATACACACTCACTAGACTATATATTCACACTATATACACTCTCACTAGACTATATATACACACTATATACACTCTCACTAGACTATATATACACACTATATACACTCTCACTAGACTATATATACACACTATATACACGCTCACTAGACTATATATACACACTATATACTGTACACACTCACTAGACTATATATACACACTATATACACACTCACTAGACTATATATATACACACCATATACACACTCACTAGACTATATATATACACATTCACTAGACTATATATACACACTCACTAGACTATATATACACAGCATATACACACTCACTAGACTATATATATACACTATATACACTCTCACTAGACTATATATACACACTATATACACACTCACTAGACTACATATACACACTATATACACTCTCACTAGACTATATGTACACACTATATACACTCTCACGAGACTATATATACACACTATATACACACTCACTAGACTATATGTACACACTATCAACACACTCACTCACACAAACTACATTGACACTCCCACACAAAACCCACACACATTCACATACACTACACACATACTGACACAACACAAACACACTTTTGCACATGTCATTTACTGCTGCTACTCAGTTCTTAACCTGTTGTGACTAGGGGGCCATATTAATTTTACTCCTATTATTATCTATGCTGATGTCTAGTCACTTTACCCTGCCTTCATGTACATATCTACCTCAAATACCTTATTATTATCAATCCTGATGCCTAGTCACTTTACCCTGCCTTCATGTACATATCTACCTCAAATACCTTTGTATTATCTATCCTGATGCCTAGTCACTTTACCCTGCCTTCGTGTACATATCTACACTACCGTTCAAAAGTTTGGGGTCACTTAGAAATGTCCTTGTTTTTGAAAGAAAAGCTCATTCTTTCTCCATTAAAATAACATCAAATTGATCAGAAATACAGTGTAGACATTGTTAATGTTTTAAATGACTATTGTAGCTGGAAACAGACGATTTTTAATGGAATATCTACATCGGCGTACAGAGGCCCATCATCAGCAACCATCAGTCCTGTGTTCCAATGGCACGTTGTGTTAGCTAATCTGAGTTTATCATTTTAAAAGGCTAATTGATCATTAGAAACCCCTTTTGCAATTATGTTAGCAGAGCTGAAAACTTAGCTAGCCACTTAATATATATTTGTTTTCTCTATAATCCATCTTAGCTAGTTACCTATTTTATGAATACAACTATCATGTGCTGTCGACGTCAGGATTTGACTTGAAAGCACCAGTTAGCTCCAAACGTGATTAGTTGCATGACACAGTGTATTCAGACAGTGCATTCAGACAGTGCATTCAGACAGTGTATTCAGACATTGTGTATTCAGACAGTGTATTCAGATAGTGTATTCAGACATTGTGTATAACTAGCTTGTTTGTTTGACTATTAGCCTAGGTATGGCCTGGGGGAGCGGAGCGGAGGGGGGGGGGACTGCGGAATAGCTTGCGCTAGTTTATTTGTTCACACATTAGCCTCACACTAATACACATTAGCCTAGCACTAAAGCCTAGCACTAATACACATTAGCCTAGCACTAATACACATTAGCCTAGCACTAATACACATTAGCCTAGCACTAATACACATTAGCCTAGCACTAATACACATTAGCCTAGCACTAATACACATTAGCCTAGCACTGGGTGTTATGTTTGACCAAGGTTTGACACTCCTCTCTACCCCACTATCGTCAGGGCTGTCTGTCTGTGTGGTGCGCATGGTGAGAAAAGACCCCAGTCCAGGAGCCATGGCAACGCAGCAGCTCGTTTAACAGTCCAGCTGTCGTGGAGCGAGGAACTGAAACTCTTAAAAGACAAACTGTTTTAATGTAAGTCTTATATTAAAGTTTTAAAGTTTACACCGACGCTTATGACTGACACTCATGCATGTATACATTTTATGTACAGGTGGTCCTGGGAATTGAACCTTCCATCCTGGTGTTACAAGCACCGTGCTCTACCAACTGAGCTACAAAGGATCACTAACTCTCAAGACGATCTATTGCAGTTAGCTATAAAAGGTACAACCATCATGTGTCCTCTTATCATAATGTCTAATCGTCTGTGTGTTTGAGAGCCACACTGATTCTAAAATGCCTGGGTAATGGAGATCCTCCATTAAAACCTGCTGTTCAGTCTAAAATTAGGACTGAATCTTAATCTGTATCTGGGTAAACTGGCGATATGCGTCTCGACCGGATGTTTGACAACCACAACGCTGCTTCTATATCCCTGATCACACATGCGCTCCAAAGGAGGTTGAGGGAGGGGAGAATGTTATATTTGTCTCCAGGTAAATAAGTAATAAAAAACAGTAAACACACAAGGTGGCAACAGGAATGTTCTGCATTGAGCCCGAGGTCACCATTTCCAGTTCACTATGTTACTTACAGTCGAGCAGGAAACCAAAAATACCTTCTAGACCCCTGAAACTCAACTCTGGACCTCCAAGCCAGTTCCAAGATATTTTTCATTGTTCCCTTCTAATCAGGGACTGATTTAGACCTGGGACACCAGGTGGGTGATTCCCCTCTAATCAGGGACTGATTTAGACCTGGGACACCAGGTGGGTGATTCCCCTCTAATCAGGGCCTGATTTAGACCTGGGACACCAGGTGGGTGATTCCCCTCTAATCGGGGCCTGATTTAGACCTGGGACAACAGGTGGGTGATTCCCCTCTAATCAGGGCCTGATTTAGACCTGGGACACCAGGTGGGTGATTCCCCTCTAATCAGGGACTGATTTAAACCTGGGACACCAGGTGGGTGATTCCCCTCTTATCAGGGACTGATTTAGACCTGGGACACCAGGTGGGTGATTCCCCTCTAATCAGGGACTGATTTAGACCTGGGACACCAGGTGGGTGATTCCCCTCTAATCAGGGACTGATTTAGACCTGGGACACCAGGTGGGTGATTCCCCTCTAATCAGGGAGTGATTTAGACCTGGGACACCAGGTGGGTGATTCCCCTCTAATCAGGGACTGATTTAGACCTGGGACACCAGGTGGGTGATTCCCCTCTAATCAGGGACTGATTTAGACCTGGGACACCAGGTGGGTGATTCCCCTCTAATCGGGGCCTGATTTAGACCTGGGACACCAGGTGGGTGATTCCCCTCTAATCGGGGACTGATTTAGACCTGGGACACCAGGTGGGTGATTCCCCTCTAATCAGGGACTGATTTAGACCTGGGACACCAGGTGGGTGATTCCCCTCTAATCAGGGACTGATTTAGACCTGGGACACCAGGTGGGTGATTCCCCTCTAATCAGGGACTGATTTAGACCTGGGACACCAGGTGGGTGATTCCCCTCTAATCGGGGCCTGATTTAGACCTGGGACACCAGGTGGGTGATTCCCCTCTAATCAG
The DNA here is from genome assembly GCF_018296145.1 of Oncorhynchus tshawytscha. Taxonomy (NCBI): domain Eukaryota; kingdom Metazoa; phylum Chordata; class Actinopteri; order Salmoniformes; family Salmonidae; genus Oncorhynchus; species Oncorhynchus tshawytscha. Next base: position 6,324,399 of record NC_056432.1, read on the forward strand.
GGCCTGATTTAGAAACTGGGACACCAGGTGGGTGATTCCCCTCTAATCAGGGACTGATTTAGACCTGGGACACCAGGTGGGTGATTCCCCCTCTAATCAGGGACTGATTTAGACCTGGGACACCAGGTGGGTGATTCCCCTCTAATCAGGGACTGAATTAGATCTGGGACACCAGGTGGGTGCAGTTAACAATCGGGTACAGGATAAAAACAGCAGGCTTCGGACCTCGTAGCGTCAGAGTTCAATAACCCTGCTCTAGGCCATTATTGGCCCTTTTTTTAGTACACATACTTTTTAAGATATGTAATATTATCTTTAACTGATGCAAATACTACTTTTAATTATCCAATCCATTAACTCTACACACAACACCCCATAATGACAAAGTGAAAACAGTTTTTTACGTTTTATTTTTTGCAAATTTCTAAAAAATGTAACTCCTCTTTCCTTCTGTCCTCCTCTCCCACCTCTTTCCTTCTGTCCTCCTCTCCCACCTCTTTCCTTCTGTCCTCTTCTCCCACCTCTTTCCTTCTGTCCTCCTCTCCCACCTCTTTCCTTCTGTCCTCCTCTCCCACCTCTTTCCTTCTGTCCTCCTCTCCCACCTCTTTCCTTCTGTCCTCCTCTCCCACCTCTTTCCTTCTGTCCTCCTCTCCCACCTCTTTCCTTCGGTCCTCCTCTCCCACTCCTCTTTCCTTCTGTCCTGATCTCCCGCTCTTCGTTCCTTCTGTCCTCCTCTCCCACCCCTCTTTCCTTCTGTCCTCATCTCCAACCTCTCTCTCCCTCTGTCCTCCTCTCCCACCTCTCTCCTTCTGTCCTCTTCTCCCACCTCTCTCTCCTTCTGTCCTCCTCTCCCACCTCTTTCCTTCTGTCCTCCTCTCCCACCTCTTTCCTTCTGTCCTCCTCTCCCACCTCTTTCCTTCTGTCCTCCTCTCCCACCTCTTTCCTTCTGTCCTCCTCTCCCACCTCTTTCCTTCTGTCCTCATCTCCCACCTCTTTCCTTCTGTCCTCCTCTCCCACCTCTTTCCTTCTGTCCTCCTCTCCCACCTCTTTCCTTCTGTCCTCCTCTCCCACCTCTTTCCTTCTGTCCTCCTCTCCCACCTCTTTCCTTCTGTCCTCCTCTCCCACCTCTTTCCTTCTGTCCTCCTCTCCCACCTCTTTCCTTCGGTCCTCCTCTCCCACTCCTCTTTCCTTCTGTCCTGATCTCCCGCTCTTCGTTCCTTCTGTCCTCCTCTCCCACCCCTCTTTCCTTCTGTCCTCATCTCCAACCTCTCTCTCCCTCTGTCCTCCTCTCCCACCTCTCTCCTTCTGTCCTCTTCTCCCACCTCTCTCTCCTTCTGTCCTCCTCTCCCACCTCTCTCCTTCTGTCCTCCTCTCCCACCTCTTTCCTTTTGTACTCCTCTCCCACCCCTCTCCTTCTGTCCTCCTCTCCCACCTCTTTCCTTCTGTCCTCCTCTCCCACCTCTTTCCTTCTGTCCTCCTCTCCCACCTCTTTCCTTCTGTCCTCCTCTCCCACCTCTTTCCTTCTGTCCTCCTCTCCCACCCATCTCTCCTTCTGTCCTCCTCTCCCACCCATCTCTCCTTCTGACCTCCTCTCCCACCTCTCTTTCCTTCTGTCCTCCTCTCCCACTCCTCTTTCCTTCTGTCCTCCTCTCCCTCCTCTCCCACCTCTTTCCTTCTGTCCTCCTCTCCCACCTCTTTCCTTCTGTCCTCCTCTCCCACCCCTCTCCTTCTGTCCTCCTCTCCCACCTCTTTCCTTCTGTCCTCCTCTCCCACCCATCTTTCCTTCTGTCCTCCTCTCCCACCTCTTTCCTTCGGTCCTCCTCTCCCACCTCCTTCCTTCGGTCCTCCTCTCCCACCTCTTTCCTTCTGTCCTCCTCTCCCACCTCTTTCCTTCTGTCCTCCTCTCCCACCCATCTCTCCTTCTGTCCTCCTCTCCCACTCCCCTTTCCTCCTCTCCTCCTCTCCCACCTCTTTCCTTCGGTCCTCCTCTCCCACCTCTTTCCTTCTGTCCTCCTCTTCCACCTCTTTCCTTCTGTCCTCCTCTCCCACCCATCTCTCCTTCTGTCCTCCTCTCCCACTCCTCTTTCCTTCTGTCCTCCTCTCCCACCCATCTTTCCTTCTGTCCTCCTCTCCCACCTCTTTCCTTCGGTCCTCCTCTCCCACCTCCTTCCTTCGGTCCTCCTCTCCCACCTCTTTCCTTCTGTCCTCCTCTCCCACCTCTTTCCTTCTGTCCTCCTCTCCCACCCATCTCTCCTTCTGTCCTCCTCTCCCACTCCCCTTTCCTCCTCTCCTCCTCTCCCACCTCTTTCCTTCGGTCCTCCTCTCCCACCTCTTTCCTTCGGTCCTCCTCTCCCACCTCTTTCCTTCTGTCCTCCTCTTCCACCTCTTTCCTTCTGTCCTCCTCTCCCACCCATCTCTCCTTCTGTCCTCCTCTCCCACTCCTCTTTCCTTCTGTCCTCCTCTCCCACCTCTCTCCTTCTGTCCTCTTCTCCCACCTCTCTCTCCTTCTGTCCTCCTCTCCCACCTCTCTCCTTCTGTCCTCCTCTCCCACCTCTTTCCTTTGTCCTCCTCTCCCACCCCTCTCCTTCTGTCCTCCTCTCCCACCTCTTGCCTTCTGTCCTCCTCTCCCACCTCTTTCCTTCTGTCCTCCTCTCCCACCTCTTTCCTTCGGTCCTCCTCTCCCACCTCTTTCCTTCTGTCCTCCTCTCCCACCTCTTTCCTTCTGTCCTCCTCTCCCACCTCTTTCCTTCTGTCCTCCTCTCCCACCCCTCTCCTTCTGTCCTCCTCTCCCACCTCTTTCCTTCTGTCCTCCTCTCCCACCCATCTTTCCTTCTGTCCTCCTCTCCCACCTCTTTCCTTCGGTCCTCCTCTCCCACCTCCTTCCTTCGGTCCTCCTCTCCCACCTCTTGCCTTCTGTCCTCCTCTCCCACCTCTTTCCTTCTGTCCTCCTCTCCCACCCATCTCTCCTTCTGTCCTCCTCTCCCACTCCCCTTTCCTCCTCTCCTCCTCTCCCACCTCTTTCCTTCGGTCCTCCTCTCCCACCTCTTTCCTTCGGTCCTCCTCTCCCACCTCTTTCCTTCTGTCCTCCTCTTCCACCTCTTTCCTTCTGTCCTCCTCTCCCACCCATCTCTCCTTCTGTCCTCCTCTCCCACTCCTCTTTCCTTCTGTCCTCCTCTCCCACCTCTTTCCTTCTGTCCTCATCTCCCGCTCTTCGTTCCTTCTGTCCTCCTCTCCCACCCCTCTTTCCTTCTGTCCTCATCTCCCACCTCTCTCTCCTTCTGTCCTCCTCTCCCACCTCTCTCCTTCTGTCCTCTTCTCCCACCTCTCTCTCCTTCTGTCCTTCTCTCCCACCTCTCTCCTTCAGTCCTCTTCTCCCACCTCTTTCCTTCTGTCCTCATCTCCCACCTCTCTCTGCTTCTGTCCTCCTCTCCCACCTCTCTCTCCTTCTGTCCTCCTCTCCCACCTCTCTCTCCTTCTGTCCTCCTCTCCCACCTCTCTCCTTCTGTCCTCCTCTCCCACCTCTCTCCTTCTGTCCTCCTCTCCTACCTCTCTCTCCTTCTGTCCTCGTCTCCCACCCCTCTCCTTCTGTCCTCCTCTCCCACCTCTCTCTCCTTCTGTCCTTCTCTCCCACCTGTCTCCTTCAGTCCTCTTCTCCCACCTCTTTCCTTCTGTCCTCATCTCCCACCTCTCTCTGCTTCTGTCCTCCTCTCCCACCTCTCTCTCCTTCTGTCCTCCTCTCCCACCTCTCTCTCCTTCTGTCCTCGTCTCCCACCCCTCTCCTTCTGTCCTCCTCTCCCACCTCTCTCTCCTTCTGTCCTCCTCTCCCACCTCTCTTTCCTTCTGTTCTCCTCTCCCACCTCATCCTTCAATGACTCCCCCCTCATCCTCTATTAATTTTCTCTCTAATTGCGGACGAGGAGTGTAATTATATGGTGGCTGTACCGTGCCACTGCACACCACTAACTTCTTTCCCAATCAGTGTTCTGTGTGTTCTTAAAGCTTATGGGAGGACAGAGAGAGTGAGTTTAAAATATATATATACAAAAAAGTATCTTTATTTAATGATAGTGAGCGATTGAAAGATAGAGAGAGAACGGGAGTGAGAGAGAGAAAGAGAACAGAGAGAGAGAGAACGGGAGTGAGAGAGGGAAAGAGAACAGAGAGAAAGAGAACGGCAGTGAGAGAAAGATAGGAGAGAGAGAGAACAGAGAGAGAACGGAAGTGAGAGAAAGATAGGAGAGAGAGAGAACGGGAGTGAGAGAGGGAAAGAGAACAGAGAGAAAGAGAACGGCAGTGAGAGAAAGATAGGAGAGAGAGAGAGCTGTTCTGTCCTGCAGCTCTACGCTAACCTTTACTGTAATTACGTTGATCACACAGCGGCGGGAAGCAGGAATTTGTCATTACCCGCCAATCGCCATTAAACCTGTGTGAAAAGCCGCCAGGGAACCACAACACTACCTCTAATCTCAACAAGAGATTACCTGTTGTTTCAGGGGAGAAAAGCAGGGTTTGGGCCAAAAAAAAAACACTCTGTTTGCAATAATGGTGTTGGATCTTTCCTCAGAAGGTTTTCAGGGTACAGACAAGAACGCAGAGCACAGACAGCATTCCTCCTGTTCTCACCCAGACAGCACTCCTCCTGTTCTCACCCAGACAGCATTCCTCCTGTTCTCACCCAGACAGCACTCCTCCTGTTCTCACCCAGACAGCATTCCTCCTGTTCTCACCCAGACAGCATTCCTCCTGTTCTCACCCAGACAGCATTCCTCCTGTTCTCACCCAGACAGCATTCCTCCTGTTCTCACCCAGACAGCATTCCTCCTGTTCTCACCCAGACAGCATTCCTCCTGTTCTCACCCAGTCAGCATTCCTCCTGTTCTCACACAGACAGCATTCCTCCTGTTCTCACCCAGACAGCATTCCTCCTGTTCTCACCCAGACAGCATTCCTCCTGTTCTCACCCAGACAGCATTCCTCCTGTTCTCACCCAGACAGCATTCCTCCTGTTCTCTCCCAGACAGCATTCCTCCTGTTCTCACCCAGACAGCATTCCTCCTGTTCTCACCCAGACAGCATTCCTCCTGTTCTCACCCAGACAGCACTCCTCCTGTTCTCACCCAGACAGCATTCCTCCTGTTCTCACCCAGACAGCATTCCTCCTGTTCTCACCCAGACAGCATTCCTCCTGTTCTCACCCAGACAGCATTCCTCCTGTTCTCACCCAGACAGCATTCCTCCTGTTCTCACCCAGACAGCATTCCTCCTGTTCTCACCCAGACAGCATTCCTCCTGTTCTCACCCAGACAGCATTCCTCCTGTTCTCACCCAGACAGCATTCCTCCTGTTCTCACCCAGACAGCATTCCTCCTGTTCTCACCCAGACAGCATTCCTCCTGTTCTCACCCAGACAGCATTCCTCCTGTTCTCACCCAGACAGCATTCCTCCTGTTCTCACCCAGACAGCATTCCTCCTGTTCTCACCCAGACAGCATTCCTCCTGTTCTCACCCAGACAGCACTCCTCCTGTTCTCACCCAGACAGCATTCCTCCTGTTCTCACCCAGACAGCATTCCTCCTGTTCTCACCCAGACAGCATTCCTCCTGTTCTCACCCAGACAGCATTCCTCCTGTTCTCACCCAGGCAGCATTCCTCCTGTTCTCACCCAGGCAGCATTCCTCCTGTTCTCACCCAGACAGCATTCCTCCTGTTCTCACCCAGACAGCATTCCTCCTGTTCTCACCCAGACAGCATTCCTCCTGTTCTCACCCAGACAGCACTCTTGACTCTCTCTGCCATTCTAGGTAAGAAGTAGTATTTCACTTAGTTTGATGGGGTTTGAAACTTTGAAAGACCAAAGACCCTACATGTCAATGGACCGGCCGAGACCGACCGAGACTGACCGAGACTGACCGAGACCGGCCGAGACCGACCTTGGTCTATGAATAAACATCACAATATCTTGTTAAATAAGAAATTCAACACGTTTTGATTGGTTTAAACACAAAGTGATTCATAGCACACAGATGAAAAGACATTCAACATGATCAGCAAGCGTGAACCAGCACATACTGAATGAAAGAGAGGCAAGCCAACCAATCCATACATTAGATATCCAACAAACGAAAAGTAATGGCTTAGTTTGTAGGCCTACACTGCAGAGTTCTAGCTTCAATACCAGTATGTAGGCCTACACTGCAGAGTTCCAGCTTCAATACCAGTATGTTGGCCTACACTGCAGAGTTCCAGCTTCAATACCAGTATGTTGGCCTACACTGCAGAGTTCCAGCTTCAATACCAGTATGTAGGCCTACACTGCAGAGTTCTAGCTTCAATAACAGTATGAAGGCCTACACTGCAGAGTTCCAGCTTCAATACCAGTATGTTGGCCTACACTGCAGAGTTCCAGCTTCAATACCAGTATGTAGGCCTACACTGCAGAGTTCCAGCTTCAATACCAGTATGTAGGCCTACACTGCAGAGTTCCAGCTTCAATACCAGTATGTTGGCCTACACTGCAGAGTTCCAGCTTCAAAATCAATACCAGATGTTTGCATGATTTTCTCCTACAGTGCTCAGACATCCATATAGCTTCCTCCATAACCTTCTCCTACAGTGCTCAGACATCCATATAGTTTCCTCCTTAACCTTCTCCTACAGCGCTCAGACATCCATATGCAGTGCCTTCGGAAAGTATTCAGACCCCTTGACTTTTTCCACATTTTGTTACGTTACAGCTTTATTCTAAAATTGGTTAAATAAAGGAATTGTCCGTAGATCTCCTAGACAGTGTTGTGTCGAGGCACAGATCTGGGTTTTTTCAGTGTTCAGTTTACTTTATTTAAAAGATGAACACGTACCACGCTGCGTATTGGTCCTCACCTTCTTCCACCACAGACAGCTGTTACATAAACAAGATTCTCTAGTCCGATGAAACCAGTATTAACTCTTCGGCCTGAATACCAAGTGTCACGTCTGGAGGAAACCTGGCACCATCCCTACGGTGAAGCATGGTGGTGGCAGGATCATGCTGTGGGGATGTTTGTCAGCAGGAGGGACTGGGCGACTAGTCAGGATCGAGGGAAAGATGAACCGAGCAAAGTACAGAGAGTTCCTTGATGTAAACCTGCTCCAGAGTGCTCAGGACCTTAGCCTGGGGCGAAGGTTCACCTTCCAACAGGACAACGACCCTAAGCACACAGCCAAAACAACGCAGGAGTGGCTTCGGGACAAGTCTCTGAATGTCCTTGAGTTGCCCAGCCAGAGCCCGGACTTGAACCCCATCAAACAGAAGAAAAATATTATTATTCTAAATCCATTTTAGAATAAGTCTGTAATGTAACAAAATGTGGAAAACGTCAAGGGGTCTGAATACTTTCCGAAGGCACTGTAGCTTCCTTCACACCCTTCTACAACAGTGCTCAGACCTCCAAATAGTTTCCTTCACACCATTCTACATCAGTGCTCAGACATCCACGTAGCTTTCTTCACACCCTTCTACAACAGTGCTCAGACATCCACATAGCTTCCGACACACCCTTCTACAACAGTGCTCAGACCTCCACATAGCTTCCTTCACACCCTTCTACAACAGTGCTCAGACATCCACATAGTTTCCTTCACACCCTTCTACAACAGTGCTCAGACATCCACATAGTTTCCTTCACACCCTTCTACAACAGTGCTCAGACATCCACATAGCTCCCTTCATAACCTTCTACAACAGTGCTCAGACATCCACATAGCTCCCTTCATAACCTTCTACAACAGTGCTCAGACATCCACATAGCTCCCTTCATAACCTTCTAAAACAGTGCTCAGACATCCACATAGCTCCCTTCATAACCTTCTAAAACAGTGCTCAGACATCCACATAGCTTCCTTCATAACCTTCTACAACAGTGCTCAGACATCCACATAGCTCCCTTCATAACCTTCTACAACAGTGCTCAGACATCCACATAGCTCCCTTCATAACCTTCTACAACAGTGCTCAGACATCCACATAGTTTCCTTCACACCCTTCTACAACAGTGCTCAGACATCCACATAGCTTCCTTCATAACCTTCTACAACAGTGCTCAGACATCCACATAGCTCCCTTCATAACCTTCTACAACAGTGCTCAGACATCCACATAGCTCCCTTCATAACCTTCTACAACAGTGCTCAGACATCCACATAGCTCCCTTCATAACCTTCTACAACAGTGCTCAGACATCCACATAGCTTCCTTCATAAACAGTAGTAGGAGACAAGCAACCATTTCGAAGACAACCATCTAGTCTGCGACCGAAATGACACCCTCCTCCCTATTTAATGCACTCCTTTTGACCAGAGCCCTATGGGCCCCAGTGAAAGCTAGTGCACTATATAGAGAATAGGGTGCCAATTGGGACACCTAGTAGTCATATCCTCTTCACTATTAATGATTCACAAAGTCAGCAGCAGCTATGCATTATTAACCAGCTACATCTCAGACAGCGGTTGAGTGAAACGGAACCCCCTCCCCCAACATTCCATCCAGTGAGCTGTTAATTAACATTCCCACGTAGATAGACAGTAGGAAGACAACGTCACCGGAACCCCCTCCCACAACATTCCATCCAGTGAGCTGTTAATTAACATTCCCCGTAGATAGACAGTAGGAAGACAACGTCACCGGAACCCCCTCCCCAACATTCCATCCAGTGAGCTGTTAATTAACATTCCCCGTAGACAGCAGGAAGACAACGTCACCGGAACCCCTCCCCCAACATTCCATCCAGTGAGCTGTTAATTAACATTCCCCGTAGACAGTAGGAAGACAACGTCACCGGAACCCCCTCCCCCAACATTCCATCCAGTGAGCTGTTAATTAACATTCCCCGTAGACAGTAGGAAGACAACGTCACCGGAACCCCCTCCCCCAACATTCCATCCAGTGAGCTGTTAATTAACATTCCCCGTAGACAGTAGGAAGACAACGTCACCGGAACCCCCTCCCCCAACATTCCATCCAGTGAGCTGTTAATTAACATTCCCCGTAGACAGTCGGAAGACAACGTCACCGGCACCCCCTCCCCCAACATTCCATTCAGTGAGCTGTTAATTAACATTCCCCGTAGACAGTAGGAAGACAACGTCACCGGAACCCCGTCCCCCAACATTCCATCCAGTGAGCTGTTAATTAACTTTCCCCGTAGACAGTAGGAAGACAACGTCACCGAACCCCCTCCCCCAACATTCCATCCAGTGAGCTGTTAATTAACATTCCCCGTAGACAGTAGGAAGACAACGTCACCGGAACCCCCTCCCCCAACATTCCATCCAGTGAGCTGTTAATTAACATTCCCCGTAGACAGTAGGAAGACAACGTCACCGGAACCCCGTCCCCCAACATTCCATCCAGTGAGCTGTTAATTAACTTTCCCCGTAGACAGTAGGAAGACAACGTCACCGGAACCCCCTCCCCCAACATTCCATCCAGTGAGCTGTTAATTAACATTCCCCATAGACAGTAGGAAGACAACGTCACCGGAACCCCCTCCCCCAACATTCCATCCAGTGAGCTGTTAATTAACATTCCCCGTAGACAGTAGGAAGACAACGTCACCGGAACCCCCTCCCCCAACATTCCATCCAGTGAGCTGTTAATTAACATTCCCCGTAGACAGTAGGAAAACAACGTCACCGGAACCCCCTCCCCCAACATTCCATCCAGTGAGCTGTTAATTAACATTCCCCGTAGACAGTAGGAAGACAACGTCACCGGAACCCCCTCCCCCAACATTCCATCCAGTGAGCTGTTAATTCACATTCCCCCGTAGACAGTAGGAAGACAACGTCACCGGAACCCCCTCCCCCAACATTCCATCCAGTGAGCTGTTAATTAACATTCCCCGTAGACAGTAGGAAGACAACGTCACCGGAACCCCCTCCCCAACATTCCATCCAGTGAGCTGTTAATTAACATTCCCCGTAGACAGTAGGAAGACAACATCACCGGAACCCCCTCCCCCAACATTCCATCCAGTGAGCTGTTAATTAACATTCCCCGTAGACAGTAGGAAGACAACGTCACCGGAACCCCCCTCCCCCAACATTCCATCCAGTGAGCTGTTAATTAACATTCCCCCGTAGACAGTAGGAAGACAGCGTCACCGGAACCCCCTCCCCCAACATTCCATTCAGTGAGCTGTTAATTAACATTCCCCTTAGATAGACAGTAGGAAGACAACGTCACCGGAACCCCCCTCCCCCAACATTCCATTCAGTGAGCTGTTAATTAACATTCCCCGTAGATAGACAGTAGGAAGACAACGTCACCGGAACCCCCTCCCCAACATTCCATTCAGTGTGCTGTTAATTAACATTCCCCGTAGATAGACAGTAGGAAGACAACGTCACCGGAACCCCCTCCCCCAACATTCCATCCAGTGAGCTGTTAATTAACATTCCCCGTAGACAGTAGGAAGACAACGTCACCGGAACCCCCTCCCCCAACATTCCATCCAGTGAGCTGTTAATTAACATTCCCCGTAGACAGACAGTAGGAAGACAACGTCACCGGAACCCCCTCCCCCAACATTCACTACCTGTCCTAGACAGGTTAACCCAACATTCCCCCGTAGATAGACAGTAGGAAGACAACGTCACCCTGCTTTAGAAACACTACCTGTCCTAGACAGGTTAACCCAACATTCCCCCGTAGATAGACAGTAGGAAGACAACGTCACCGGAACCCTGCTTTAGAAACACTACCTGTCCTGGACAGGTTAACCCAACATTCCCCCGTAGATAGACAGTAGGAAGACAACGTCACCGGAACCCTGCTTTAGAAACACTACCTGTCCTAGACAGGTTAACCCAACATTCTCCCGTAGATAGACAGTAGGAAGACAACGTCACCGGAACCCTGCTTTAGAAACATTATCTGTCCTAGACAGGTTAACCCAACATTCTCCCGTAGATAGACAGTAGGAAGACAACGTCACCGGAACCCTGCTTTAGAAACATTATCTGTCCTAGACAGGTTAACCCAACATTCTCCCGTAGATAGACAGTAGGAAGACAACGTCACCGGAACCCTGCTTTAGAAACATTATCTGTCCTAGACAGGTTAATTAACATTCCCCCGTAGATAGACAGTAGGAAGACAACGTCACCCTGCTTTAGAAACACTACCTGTCCTAGACAGGTTAACCCAACATTCCCCCGTAGATAGACAGTAGGAAGACAACGTCACCGGAACCCTGCTTTAGAAACACTACCTGTCCTAGACAGGTTAACCCAACATTCTCCCGTAGATAGACAGTAGGAAGACAACGTCACCGGAACCCTGCTTTAGAAACATTACCTGTCCTAGACAGGTTAACCCAACATTCTCCCGTAGATAGACAGTAGGAAGACAACGTCACCCTGCTTTAGAAACACTACCTGTCCTAGACAGGTTAACCCAACATTCCCCCGTAGATAGACAGTAGGAAGACAACGTCACCCTGCTTTAGAAACATTACCTGTCCTAGACAGGTTAACCCAACATTCCCCCGTAGATAGACAGTAGGAAGACAACGGCACCCTGCTTTAGAAACACTACCTGTCCTAGACAGGTTAACCCAACATTCCCCCGTAGATAGACAGTAGGAAGACAACGTCACCCTGCTTTAGAAACACTACCTGTCCTAGACAGGTTAACCCAACATTCCCCCGTAGATAGACAGTAGGAAGACAACGTCACCGGAACCCTGCTTTAGAAACATTATCTGTCCTAGACAGGTTAACCCAACATTCCCCCGTAGATAGACAGTAGGAAGACAACGGCACCCTGCTTTAGAAACACTACCTGTCCTAGACAGGTTAACCCAACATTCCCCCGTAGATAGACAGTAGGAAGACAACGTCACTGTAACCCTGCTTCAGAAACACTACCTGTCCTAGACAGGTTAACCCAACATTCCCCCATAGATAGACAGTAGGAAGACAACGTCACCCTGCTTCAGAAACACGACCTCGTTCCTACATAATGTATGAGTTAATACACTGTAAAAGATAATGCATCGGCACTACATCTTAGGCATCAGCACCAATGCGAAACGGTGCCCCGCCTCATCATTCTGAGACGGAAGTAGAGAAGGAGACAATAGAGACATAATGAAATGAAAATTGATGTGGGAAGGAAGAAAACACTTACCGCAAACAGAGATCCCTGATAGACACATGCTCCTGTGGGAGTGAGGAGAAAACCGTAAGTTAACAAAGTTCAAAGGTCATTCTAGTACAATTACAAGTATGCACTTAAGGTCTTCAGTTGAAGTCAGAAGTTTACATACACTTATGTTGGAGTCATTAAAACTCATTTTTCAACCACTCCACAAACTTCTTGTTAACAAACTATAGTTTTGGCAAGTCATTTAGGACATCTACGTTGTGCATGAAACAAGTAATGTTTCCCCCAAAAAATGTACTGACAGATTATTATTTTGGCAAGTCATTTAGGACATTGTGCAAGTCATTAAAAAAAAAAAGTTTACAGACAGATTGTTTCACTTATAATGCAGTGTATGACAATTCCAGTGGGTCAGCAGTTTACATGCACTAAGTTGACTGTGCCTTTAAACAGCTTGGAAAATTCCAGAAAATGATGTCATTGCTTTAGAAGCTTCTGATAGGCTAATGGACATATTTTGAGTCAATTGGAGGCGTACCTGAGGATGTATTTCAAGGTCTACCTTCAAACTCAGTACCTCTTTGGGAAAATCATAAGAAATCAGCCAAGACCTCAGAAAAAAAATTGTAGACCTCCACATGTCAGGTTCATCCTTGGGAGCAATTTCCAAACGCCTGAAGGTACCATGTTCATCTGTACAAACAAGTATGCAAGTATAAACACCATGGGACCACGCAGCCGTCATACCGCTCAGGAAGGAGACGCGTTCTATCTCCTAGAGATGAACAACAGCAAAGGACCTTGTGAAGATGCTGGAGGAAACAGGTAGAAAAGTATCTATATCCACGGTAAAACGAGTCCTATATCGACATAACCTGAAAGGCCGCTCAGCAAGGAAGAAGCCACTGCTCCAAAACCGCCATAGAAAAGCCAGACTACGGTTTGCAACTGCACATGGGGACAAAGATCGTACCTTTTGGAGAAATGTCCTCTGGTCTGATGAAACAAAAATAGAACTGTTTGGCCTTAATGACCATCTTTATGTTTGGAGGAAGAAGGGGGAGGCTTGCAAGCCAAAGAACACCATCCCAACCATGAAGCATGAGGGTGGCAGCATCATGTTGTGGGGGTGCTTTGCTGCAGGAGAGACTGGTTCACTTCACAAAATAGATGGCTTCATGAGGGAGGAAAATGATGTGGATATATTGAAGCAACATCTCAAGACATCAGTTAAAGCTTGGTCATAAATGGGTCTTCCAAATGGACAATGACATACTGCCAAAGTTGAGGCAAAATGGCTTAAGGACAACAAAGTCAAGGTATTGGAGTGGCCATTACAAAGCCCTGACCTCAACCCTATAGAAAATGTGTGGGCAGAACTGAAAAAGTGAGTGCGAGCAAGGAGGCCTACAAACCTGACTCAGTTACACCAGCTCTGTCAGGAGGAATGGGCCAAAAATACACCCAACTTATTGTGGGAAGCTTGTGGAAGGCTACCTGAAACGTTTGACCCAAGTTAAACAATGTAAAGGCAATGCTACCAAATACTAATTGAGTGTATGTAAACTTCTGACCCACTGGGAATGTGATGAAAGAAATAAAAGCTGAAATAAATCATTCTCTCTACTATTATTCTGACATCACACATTCTTAAAATAAAGTGGTGATCCTAACTGACCTAAGACAGGGAATTTTTATTAGGATTAAATGTCAGGAATTGTGAAAAAACTGAGTTTAAATGTACTTGGCTGAGGTGTATGTAAACTTCCGACATCAACTGTACATCAATATGACACTAGGTAAATGGTCCTACAGCATGTGTCCCCACCGGAGTCAGTGAGATTAACTTACTCTGAACTCTGAACTTCACAGTAGGTTGTCGCCATTCAAACAGTAAGCTGTGATTTAAACAATGGAGTGGCCATATAATTCTCCTTGCTCAATTGGAAGAGTTAATCGTTGAGAAAAACCAAACTATTGTTGCTGTGGCTGTGTGTGCACACGCTTCAATCCATCTGGAACTGGGGCTAACCAAAAATGACTGGGGAAATCTGATCTTGGGAAAGTGTCACTCTTGAGAGTTGAACAGACCTCACACTGTCACAACACTGGAAGTGAACAACGGTGGTGTAGATGTGACCAACCATCTGTCGTCTGTCGACACATACAGTGTTTGTTTATACAGTTTACTATAGAATACTGTAGTACTTACTACAGTGGCTTCTGTTTGTTTATACAGTTTACTATAGTACTTATGACAGTGCCTTCTGTTTGTTTATACAGTTGACTATAGAATACTACAGTACTTACTACAGTGCTTTCTGTTTGTTTATACAGTTGACTATAGAATACTATAGTACTTACTACAGTGCTTTCTGTTTGTTTATACAGTTGACTATAGAATACTATAGTACTTACTACAGTGCTTTCTGTTTGTTTATACAGTTTACTATAGAATACTATAGTACTTACTACAGTGCTTTCTGTTTGTTTATACAGTTTACTATAGAATACTACAGTACTTACTACAGTGCCTTCTGTTTTTTTATACAGTTTACTATAGAATACTACAGTACTTACTACAGTGCTTTCTGTTTGTTTATACAGTTGACTATAGAATACTACAGTACTTACTACAGTGCTTTCTGTTTGTTTATACAGTTTACTATAGAATACTATAGTACTTACTACAGTGCTTTCTGTTTGTTTATACAGTTGACTATAGAATACTGTAGTACTTACTACAGTGCTTTCTGTTTGTTTATACAGTTTACTATAGAATACTATAGTACTTACTACAGTGCATTCTGTTTGTTTATACAGTTTACTATAGTACTTACTACAGTGCTTTCTGTTTGTTTATACAGTTGACTATAGAATACTATAGTACTTACTACAGTGCTTTCTGTTTGTTTATACAGTTGACTATAGAATACTATAGTACTTACTACAGTGCTTTCTGTTTGTTTATACAGTTTACTATAGAATACTGTAGTACTTACTACAGTGTTTTCTGTTTGTTTATACAGTTGACTATAGAATACTATAGTACTTATAACAGTGCTTTCTGTTTATTTATACAGTTTACTATAGAATACTATAGTACTTACTACAGTGCTTTCTGTTTGTTTATACAGTTGACTATAGAATACTATAGTACTTACTACAGTGCTTTCTGTTTGTTTATACAGTTTACTATAGAATACTATAGTACTTACTACAGTGCCTTCTGTTTGTTTATACAGTTTACTATAGAATACTACAGTACTTACTACAGTGCCTTCTGTTTGTTTATACAGTTTACTATAGAATACTACAGTACTTACTACAGTGCCTTCTGTTTTTTTATACAGTTTACTATAGAATACTACAGTACTTACTACAGTGCTTTCTGTTTGTTTATACAGTTTACTATAGAATACTATAGTACTTACTACAGTGCTTTCTGTTTGTTTATACAGTTGACTATAGAATACTATAGTACTTACTACAGTGCTTTCTGTTTGTTTATACAGTTGACTATAGAATACTACAATACTTACTACAGTGCTTTCTGTTTGTTTATACAGTTTACTATAGAATAGTATAGTACTTACTACAGTGCATTCTGTTTGTTTATACAGTTTACTATAGTACTTACTACAGTGCTTTCTGTATGTTTATACAGTTTACTATAGAATACTATAGTACTTACTACAGTGCTTTCTGTTTGTTTATACAGTTTACTATAGAATACTATAGTACTTACTACAGTGCTTTCTGTTTGTTTATACAGTTGACTATAGAATACTATAGTACTTACTACAGTGCTTTCTGTTTGTTTATACAGTTTACTATAGAATACTATAGTACTTACTACAGTGCTTTCTGTTTGTTTATACAGTTTACTATAGAATACTATAGTACTTACTTCAGTGCTTTCTGTTTGTTTATACAGTTGACTATAGAATACTATAGTACTTACTACAGTGCTTTCTGTTTGTTTATACAGTTGACTATAGAATACTATAGTACTTACTACAGTGCATTCTGTTTGTTTATACAGTTTACTATAGAATACTATAGTACTTACTACAGTGCCTTCTGTTTGTTTATACAGTTTACTATAGAATACTATAGTACTTACTACAGTGCCTTCTGTTTGTTTATACAGTTTACTATAGAATACTACAGTACTTACTACAGTGCTTTCTGTTTGTTTATACAGTTTACTATAGAATAGTATAGTACTTACTACAGTGCATTCTGTTTGTTTATACAGTTTACTATAGTACTTACTACAGTGCTTTCGGTTTGTTTATACAGTTTACTATAGAATACTACAGTACTTACTACAGTGCCTTCTGTTTTTTTATACAGTTTACTATAGAATACTACAGTACTTACTACAGTGCTTTCTGTTTGTTTATACAGTTTACTATAGAATACTATAGTACTTACTACAGTGCTTTCTGTTTGTTTATACAGTTGACTATAGAATACTATAGTACTTACTACAGTGCTTTCTGTTTGTTTATACAGTTTACTATAGAATACTACAGTACTTACTACAGTGCTTTCTGTTTGTTTATACAGTTTACTATAGAATACTATAGTACTTACTACAGTGCATTCTGTTTGTTTATACAGTTTACTATAGTACTTACTACAGTGCTTTCTGTATGTTTATACAGTTTACTATAGAATACTATAGTACTTACTACAGTGCTTTCTGTTTGTTTATACAGTTTACTATAGAATACTATAGTACTTATAACAGTGCTTTCTGTTTGTTTATACAGTTGACTATAGAATACTGTAGTACTTACTACAGTGCTTTCTGTTTGTTTATACAGTTGACTATAGAATACTAAAGTACTTACTACAGTGCTTTCTGTTTGTTTATACAGTTGACTATAGAATACTGTAGTACTTACTACAGTGCTTTCTGTTTGTTTATACAGTTGACTATAGAATACTATAGTACTTACTACAGTGCTTTCTGTTTGTTTATACAGTTGACTATAGAATACTATAGTACTTACTACAGTGCTTTCTGTTTGTTTATACAGTTGACTATAGTACTTACTACAGTGCTTTCTGTTTGTTTATACAGTTGACTATAGAATACTGTAGTACTTACTACAGTGCTTTCTGTTTGTTTATACAGTTGACTATAGAATACTATAGTACTTACTACAGTGCTTTCTGTTTGTTTATACAGTTGACTATAGAATACTGTAGTACTTACTACAGTGCTTTCTGTTTGTTTATACAGTTGACTATAGAATACTAAAGTACTTACTACAGTGCTTTCTGTTTGTTTATACAGTTTACTATAGAATAGTATAGTACTTACTACAGTGCATTCTGTTTGTTTATACAGTTTACTATAGTACTTACTACAGTGCTTTCGGTATGTTTATACAGTTTACTATAGAATACTATAGTACTTACTACAGTGCTTTCTGTTTGTTTATACAGTTGACTATAGAATACTATAGTACTTACTACAGTGCTTTCTGTTTGTTTATACAGTTTACTATAGAATACTATAGTACTTACTACAGTGCTTTCTGTTTGTTTATACAGTTTACTATAGAATAGTATAGTACTTACTACAGTGCTTTCTGTTTGTTTATACAGTTTACTATAGAATACTACAGTACTTACTACAGTGCCTTCTGTTTGTTTATACAGTTTACTATAGAATACTACAGTACTTACTACAGTGCCTTCTGTTTTTTTATACAGTTTACTATAGAATACTACAGTACTTACTACAGTGCTTTCTGTTTTTTTATACAGTTTACTATAGAATACTATAGTACTTACTACAGTGCTTTCTGTTTGTTTATACAGTTGACTATAGAATACTATAGTACTTACTACAGTGCTTTCTGTTTGTTTATACAGTTTACTATAGAATACTACAATACTTACTACAGTGCTTTCTGTTTGTTTATACAGTTTACTATAGAATAGTATAGTACTTACTACAGTGCATTCTGTTTGTTTATACAGTTTACTATAGTACTTACTACAGTGCTTTCGGTATGTTTATACAGTTTACTATAGAATACTATAGTACTTACTACAGTGCTTTCTGTTTGTTTATACAGTTTACTATAGAATACTATAGTACTTACTACAGTGCTTTCTGTTTGTTTATACAGTTGACTATAGAATACTATAGTACTTACTACAGTGCTTTCTGTTTGTTTATACAGTTTACTATAGAATACTATAGTACTTACTACAGTGCATTCTGTTTGTTTATACAGTTTACTATAGAATACTATAGTACTTACTACAGTGCTTTCTGTTTGTTTATACAGTTGACTATAGAATACTATAGTACTTACTACAGTGCTTTCTGTTTGTTTATACAGTTTACTATAGAATACTATAGTACTTACTACAGTGCATTCTGTTTGTTTATACAGTTTACTATAGAATACTACAGTACTTACTACAGTCCTTTCTGTTTGTTTATCCAGTTTACTATAGAATACTATAGTAGTACTTACTACAGTGCCTTCTGTTTGTTTATACAGTTTACTATAGAATACTACAGTACTTACTACAGTGCTTTCTGTTTGTTTATACAGTTTACTATAGAATAGTATAGTACTTACTACAGTGCCTTCTGTTTGTTTATACAGTTTACTATAGAATACTATAGTACTTACTACAGTGCCTTCTGTTTGTTTATACAGTTTACTATAGAATACTACAGTACTTACTACAGTGCTTTCTGTTTGTTTATACAGTTTACTATAGAATACTATAGTACTTACTACAGTGCATTCTGTTTGTTTATACAGTTTACTATAGAATACTATAGTACTTACTACAGTGCTTTCTGTTTGTTTATACAGTTTACTATAGAATAGTATAGTACTTACTACAGTGCATTCTGTTTGTTTATACAGTTTACTATAGTACTTACTACAGTGCTTTCGGTATGTTTATACAGTTTACTATAGAATACTATAGTACTTACTACAGTGCTTTCTGTTTGTTTATACAGTTTACTATAGAATACTATAGTACTTACTACAGTGCTTTCTGTTTGTTTATACAGTTTACTATAGAATACTATAGTACTTACTACAGTGCTTTCTGTTTGTTTATACAGTTTACTATAGAATACTATAGTACCTACTACAGTGCATTCTGTTTGTTTATACAGTTTACTATAGAATACTACTACCTACTACAGTGCATTCTGTTTGTTTATACAGTTGACTATAGAATACTATAGTACTTACTACAGTGCATTCTGTTTCTTTATACAGTTTACTATAGAATACTACAGTACTTACTACAGTGCATTCTGTTTGTTTATACAGTTTACTGTAGAATACTATAGTACTTACTACAGTGCCTTCTGTTTGTTTATACAGTTTACTATAGAATACTATAGTACTTACTACAGTGCCTTCTGTTTGTTTATACAGTTTACTATAGAATACTACAGTACTTACTACAGTGCTTTCTGTTTGTTTATACAGTTTACTATAGAATAGTATAGTACTTACTACAGTGCCTTCTGTTTGTTTATACAGTTTACTATAGAATACTACAGTACTTACTACAGTGCCTTCTGTTTGTTTATACAGTTTACTATAGAATACTACAGTACTTACTACAGTGCCTTCTGTTTTTTTATACAGTTTACTATAGAATACTACAGTACTTACTACAGTGCTTTCTGTTTGTTTATACAGTTTACTATAGAATACTATAGTACTTACTACAGTGCTTTCTGTTTGTTTATACAGTTGACTATAGAATACTATAGTACTTACTACAGTGCTTTCTGTTTGTTTATACAGTTGACTATAGAATACTACAATACTTACTACAGTGCTTTCTGTTTGTTTATACAGTTTACTATAGAATACTATAGTACTTACTACAGTGCATTCTGTTTGTTTATACAGTTTACTATAGTACTTACTACAGTGCTTTCTGTATGTTTATACAGTTTACTATAGAATACTATAGTACTTACTACAGTGCTTTCTGTTTGTTTATACAGTTTACTATAGAATACTATAGTACTTATAACAGTGCTTTCTGTTTGTTTATACAGTTGACTATAGAATACTGTAGTACTTACTACAGTGCTTTCTGTTTGTTTATACAGTTGACTATAGAATACTAAAGTACTTACTACAGTGCTTTCTGTTTGTTTATACAGTTGACTATAGAATACTGTAGTACTTACTACAGTGCTTTCTGTTTGTTTATACAGTTTACTATAGAATACTATAGTACTTATGACAGTGCTTTCTGTTTGTTTATACAGTTGACTATAGAATACTATAGTACTTACTACAGTGCTTTCTGTTTGTTTATACAGTTGACTATAGTACTTACTACAGTGCTTTCTGTTTGTTTATACAGTTTACTATAGAATACTGTAGTACTTACTACAGTGCTTTCTGTTTGTTTATACAGTTGACTATAGAATACTATAGTACTTACTACAGTGCTTTCTGTTTGTTTATACAGTTGACTATAGAATACTATAGTACTTACTACAGTGCTTTCTGTTTGTTTATACAGTTGACTATAGAATACTATAGTACTTACTACAGTGCTTTCTGTTTGTTTATACAGTTTACTATAGAATACTATAGTACTTACTACAGTGCATTCTGTTTGTTTATACAGTTTACTATAGTACTTACTACAGTGCTTTCTGTATGTTTATACAGTTTACTATAGAATACTATAGTACTTACTACAGTGCTTTCTGTTTGTTTATACAGTTTACTATAGAATACTATAGTACTTACTACAGTGCTTTCTGTTTGTTTATACAGTTTACTATAGAATACTATAGTACTTACTACAGTGCTTTCTGTTTGTTTATACAGTTTACTATAGAATACTATAGTACTTACTACAGTGCCTTCTGTTTGTTTATACAGTTTACTATAGAATACTACAGTACTTACTACAGTGCCTTCTGTTTGTTTATACAGTTTACTATAGAATACTACAGTACTTACTACAGTGCCTTCTGTTTTTATACAGTTTACTATAGAATACTACAGTACTTACTACAGTGCTTTCTGTTTTTTATACAGTTTACTATAGAATACTATAGTACTTACTACAGTGCTTTCTGTTTGTTTATACAGTTGACTATAGAATACTATAGTACTTACTACAGTGCTTTCTGTTTGTTTATACAGTTTACTATAGAATACTACAATACTTACTACAGTGCTTTCTGTTTGTTTATACAGTTTACTATAGAATAGTATAGTACTTACTACAGTGCATTCTGTTTGTTTATACAGTTTACTATAGTACTTACTACAGTGCTTTCGGTATGTTTATACAGTTTACTATAGAATACTATAGTACTTACTACAGTGCTTTCTGTTTGTTTATACAGTTTACTATAGAATACTATAGTACTTACTACAGTGCTTTCTGTTTGTTTATACAGTTTACTATAGAATACTATAGTACTTACTACAGTGCTTTCTGTTTGTTTATACAGTTTACTATAGAATACTATAGTACTTACTACAGTGCTTTCTGTTTGTTTATACAGTTTACTATAGAATACTATAGTACTTACTACAGTGCTTTCTGTTTGTTTATACAGTTGACTATAGAATACTGTAGTACTTACTACAGTGCTTTCTGTTTGTTTATACAGTTGACTATAGAATACTATAGTACTTACTACAGTGCATTCTGTTTGTTTATACAGTTTACTATAGAATACTATAGTACTTACTACAGTGCCTTCTGTTTGTTTATACAGTTTACTATAGAATACTATAGTACTTACTACAGTGCCTTCTGTTTGTTTATACAGTTTACTATAGAATACTACAGTACTTACTACAGTGCTTTCTGTTTGTTTATACAGTTTACTATAGAATAGTATAGTACTTACTACAGTGCATTCTGTTTGTTTATACAGTTTACTATAGTACTTACTACAGTGCTTTCGGTATGTTTATACAGTTTACTATAGAATACTATAGTACTTACTACAGTGCTTTCTGTTTGTTTATACAGTTTACTATAGAATACTACAGTACTTACTACAGTGCTTTCTGTTTGTTTATACAGTTTACTATAGAATACTATAGTACTTACTACAGTGCTTTCTGTTTGTTTATACAGTTGACTATAGAATACTATAGTACTTACTACAGTGCTTTCTGTTTGTTTATACAGTTGACTATAGAATACTACAATACTTACTACAGTGCTTTCTGTTTGTTTATACAGTTTACTATAGAATACTATAGTACTTACTACAGTGCATTCTGTTTGTTTATACAGTTTACTATAGTACTTACTACAGTGCTTTCTGTATGTTTATACAGTTTACTATAGAATACTATAGTACTTACTACAGTGCTTTCTGTTTGTTTATACAGTTTACTATAGAATACTATAGTACTTATAACAGTGCTTTCTGTTTGTTTATACAGTTGACTACAGAATACTGTAGTACTTACAGTGCTTTCTGTTTGTTTATACAGTTGACTATAGAATACTAAAGTACTTACTACAGTGCTTTCTGTTTGTTTATACAGTTGACTATAGAATACTGTAGTACTTACTACAGTGCTTTCTGTTTGTTTATACAGTTGACTATAGAATACTATAGTACTTACTACAGTGCATTCTGTTTGTTTATACAGTTTACTATAGAATACTATAGTACTTACTACAGTGCCTTCTGTTTGTTTATACAGTTTACTATAGAATACTATAGTACTTACTACAGTGCCTTCTGTTTGTTTATACAGTTTACTATAGAATACTACAGTACTTACTACAGTGCTTTCTGTTTGTTTATACAGTTTACTATAGAATACTATAGTACTTACTACAGTGCCTTCTGTTTGTTTATACAGTTTACTATAGAATACTATAGTACTTACTACAGTGCCTTCTGTTTGTTTATACAGTTTACTATAGAATACTACAGTACTTACTACAGTGCTTTCTGTTTGTTTATACAGTTTACTATAGAATACTATAGTACTTACTACAGTGCATTCTGTTTGTTTATACAGTTTACTATAGAATACTATAGTACTTACTACAGTGCTTTCTGTTTGTTTATACAGTTTACTATAGAATACTACAATACTTACTACAGTGCTTTTGTTTGTTATACAGTTTACTATAGTACTTACTACAGTGCATTCTGTTTGTTTATACAGTTTACTATAGTACTTACTACAGTGCTTTCTGTTTGTTTATACAGTTGACTATAGAATACTATAGTACTTACTACAGTGCTTTCTGTTTGTTTATACAGTTTACTATAGAATACTATAGTACTTACTACAGTGCATTCTGTTTGTTTATACAGTTTACTATAGAATACTATAGTACTTACTACAGTCCTTTCTGTTTGTTTATACAGTTGACTATAGAATACTGTAGTACTTACTACAGTGCTTTCTGTTTGTTTATACAGTTGACTATAGAATACTATAGTACTTACTACAGTGCTTTCTGTTTGTTTATACAGTTTACTATAGAATACTGTAGTACTTACTACAGTGCTTTCTGTTTGTTTATACAGTTGACTATAGAATACTATAGTACTTACTTCAGTGCTTTCTGTTTGTTTATACAGTTGACAATAGAATACTATATTACCTACTACAGTGCTTTCTGTTTGTTTATACAGTTGACTATAGAATACTACAGTACCTACTACAGTGCATTCTGTTTGTTTATACAGTTTACTATAGAATACTACACTACCTACTACAGTGCATTCTGTTTGTTTATACAGTTGACTATAGAATACTATAGTACTTACTACAGTGCATTCTGTTTCTTTATACAGTTTACTATAGAATACTACAGTACTTACTACAGTGCATTCTGTTTGTTTATACAGTTTACTATAGAATACTACAGTACCTACTACAGTGCATTCTGTTTGTTTATACAGTTTACTATAGAATACTACAGTACTTACTACAGTGCATTCTGTTTGTTTATACAGTTTACTATAGAATACTACAGTACCTACTACAGTGCATTCGGAAAGTATTCAGCCCCTTTGAATTGTTCCACATTTTATGACGTTACAGCCTTATACTACTTTTTGTAAATATATTTTTTTAAATCTTTCATCAATCTACACACTGACATATTAGTGGTGTTTTAATGGGGCTGCCAAATTAGTGTTGTTTTAATGAGGCTGCCAAATTAGTGTTGTTTTAATGAGGCTGCCATATTTGTGTTGTTTTAATGGGGTTGCCATAGTAGTGTTGTTTTAATGGGGCTGCCATACTTGTGTTGTTTTAATGGGGCTGCCATATTAGTGTTGTTTTAATGGGGCTGCCATAGTAGTGTTGTTTTAATGGGGCTGCCATACCTGTGTTATTTTAATGGGGCTGCCATATTAGTGTTGTTTTAATGGGGCTGCCATAGTAGTGTTGTTTTAATGGGGCTGCCATAGTAGTGTTGTTTTAATGGGGCTGCCATAGTAGTGTTGTTTTAATGGGGCTGCCATAGTAGTGTTGTTTTAATGGGGCTGCCATATTAGTGTTGTTTTAATGGGGCTGCCATATTAGTGTTGTTTTAATGGGGCTGCCATAGTAGTGTTGTTTTAATGGGGCTGCCATAGTAGTGTTGTTTTAATGGGGCTGCCATAGTAGTGTTGTTTTAATGGGGCTGCCATAGTAGTGTTGTTTTAATGGGGCTGCCATAGTAGTGTTGTTTTAATGGGGCTGCCATATTAGTGTTGTTTTAATGGGGCTGCCATAGTAGTGTTGTTTTAATGGGGCTGCCATAGTAGTGTTGTTTTAATGGGGCTGACATATTAGTGTTGTTTTAATGGGGCTGCCATATTAGTGTTGTTTTAATGGGGCTGCCATATTAGTGTTGTTTTAATGGGGCTGCCATAGTAGTGTTGTTTTAATGGGGCTGCCATAGTAGTGTTGTTTTAATGGGGCTGCCATAGTAGTGTTGTTTTAATGGGGCTGCCATATTAGTGTTGTTTTAATGGGGCTGCCATAGTAGTGTTGTTTTAATGGGGCTGCCATAGTAGTGTTGTTTTAGAGTCACAGGTCTCTCTGTGGAGTCACAGGTCTCTCTGTGGAGCCACAGGTCTCTCTGTGGAGCCACAGGTCTCTCTGTGGAGCCACAGGTCTCTCTGTGATAGTCACAGGTCTCTCTGTGGAGCCACAGGTCTCTCTGTGATAGTCACAGGTCTCTCTGTGATAGTCACAGGTCTCTCTGTGATAGTCACAGGTCTCTCTGTGATAGTCACAGGTCTCTCTGTGGAGTCACAGGTCTCTCTGTGGAGTCACAGGTCTCTCTGTGGAGTCACAGGTCTCTCTGTGGAGCCACAGGTCTCTCTGTGGAGTCACAGGTCTCTCTGTGGAGTCACAGGTCTCTCTGTGGAGCCACCCTCTCTGTGGAGCTACAGGTCTCTCTCATTTATTGAATTCAAGTCTGACCGAGTCGCCCTGTGGGAGAGGGCACCAAATCCACAGCGAAGCCTTATTGCCCTATGCTCCTGCAGAGACGTCTTACTGTGGCCCCACATTTCAATATCAGATGGCGTGGGTCATAATGCAATGTTTCCTAATTCATTTGACTGAACCTTGATAGAATACGCATTTCAATGACAAGGTAAAACGCCTAGGGTTGTTATATTTGGGTTATAGTAAAGCAAGTTTATTTAGGGCATGGTTGTGAGTGACTCCCTGTGGGGCATTTGATCAATTCAATCTGAATCGGACAGATTGCACATTAGGATGTGATTATAATGTCTGAGCAGTAATTACAAGTCATTCAGATGCTGATTCTGAAATGGGACATTTCTTCCCACAGGGAAAAGATAGCAAAGGAGCCAACTGGTTTAGATTATTAGACTGAGTGGTTCATACCTGTGTAATAACAGATATAGCCTATTCTTTAATGTAATAACGCCTTGAGTTATATTTCTGATTTAGAATGTCAGAACTAAATTGCCCAACCAGATAGAATGTTTGATGCAGAAAATATATTTTTTAGCATCAACACAGTCAAATAGACTACATTTTGGCAACTTTGCGCAATCAACTAAATTATAAAGAATAGACCCATAGCCTATAACCTTTTTGTAGACATACTAGATATGTTATTTCCATAATCCATTAATATATTGTTAATTCGCTTCGCGAGACAAAATACCCACCTTGTATTCCTGGAGTGGAGGTGAGAATTCCAGCCAAAGCGGCTACGAAGATCCATCCTATACCCATGTTCACCGCATGCATACAAGACATTAAATCCAACGGTGCTGAATGCAGTATCTTTCTAGTTCAAATCACACTGATTCTCAAATATAATTATTGGTTCCCCGAAGTTCCAGATAAACAACAACACCGGGAAAAGTAGGCAGTGTATGTTTGAACTGGCTAGAGAATAGTTCGCATGTTGAGCTACGCGTAAAGACAGCGGGTAGGACAAACGGGGACCGTCTCTCCCTCTCTGAAAAACGGTGCGGGTCTGGACTCTTGTAGAAAAGGGAATGCAGACCCAAATGTTCGCGTTCGGCGAAACTTCAAGACAACAACAAAAAAAGCAGGTGTCATCGACCGTAGATTTAAAAGCGGTACACCATGACGACCGGGGCGAAAATCCCTCTGGAAACCATATAATTATCCAGTGACCTCCGCTGCGCAAGAAGAGGGCCGACGCTGTAAAGTTACTTGCTATACAGCCTCTCCTCTCTCCAAACTGACTCACTCCACCCGGAGGATTAAACGCAGTAGGAATAGAAATGTATGATGTGCCGTCTGCTCACAATGAATACAAGATAGGGCGATGCATATGCCCCCATTTGAAAACGACAGCTAGTTTACATATCTCTCATTCCTATAACGTCATGCTTGAACGGGCCCGATATGATATGCTACTACCATAATGTTATTACGAGTTCAAATTAAATCAAATCACATTTTATTAGTCACATACACATGGTTAGCAGATGTTAATGCGAGTGTGGCGAAATGATTGTGCTTCTAGTTCCAACCATGCAGTAATATCTAAAAAGTAATCTAACCTAAGAATTTCACAACAACTACCTTATACACACAAGTGTAAAGGAATGAAGAATATGTACATAAACATATGAATGAGCGATGGCCGAACGGCAAAGGCAAAATGCAGTAGATGGTATAGAGTACAGTATATACATATGAGATGAGTAATGTAGGGTATGTAAACATTATATAAAGTGGCATAGTTTAAAGTGGCTAGTGATACACTTACTACATCATTATTTAAGTGGCTAAAGATTTGAGTTAATATGTTGAGTTCTATTAGGGGCAATGGTGTAAAACGACATGAACACTCCTTTGGGAAATAGCTGTGTTGTAGCTATTGTATTATAGTGTTTAGACATGAGGCATAAATAACATTGGCTACTGGATTAAATGACCACTGTGGTCAATCTCAGTCTATTCAGAGAGCGCGCTCTAAAGACAGTCTGAGCTGAGATCCATGGGGGGGGGTCACGTGGGAGCAACCTAATATTCAATCAACGGCAAAACGCTTTTTTTTGTCCCCAGCCATTTGAAGCCAAGAAAATAAATCCAAATGGCTCGTGGACTTTTCCATTTGAAAACAACATTTGCCACCTCTGCCCCATGCATGCGTGAGATCCTCAGCGTTCTCTCCAAGTGAAAGTTGGCTATGTGCATCGCTGCGGGAAGGGGAACTGAAACAATCAGAATAGTTTTTTTTTTAAATATGATTTTCACTGGGCCTTTAATAGTTCTGTATTAGAGGACCGATATAGCCATCTGTAGCAGGGCACCCCAAACATCTTTCCCGTGGCTATGGCTATGTGCAATGGAAAATGCTATTAAAAGAAGCCATTTAGATTGGGATTGGCTTTCTATCCAAATGCATCACCCTAAAAGTGATCTGAACGACTGTCTATCCAAATGCATCACCCTAAAAGTGATCTGAACGACTGTATCCAAATGCATCACCCTAAAAGTGATCTGAACTACTGTCTATCTAAAAGCCAATCATTGTGAATCCACGTGTTTATTTATTCATTCACCTTGATGGACCGATTACATCCAGACAGCTGATATTTAAGTGAGGCTCAGACTTGAACAGACCATAATAATCGTTGTCCTGTTAATACATGATGATTCTGCCATCTGGTGTTACAAAAGAGGAACTGCATTCAGTCAGTGTGTCGTTCCCTGGCCTATACAATATTCTATTAATAGTAATTACAGTTATAATGTTAGTTATAGAGCAGAAGCTCTTATCTAGTAGTCTCCTTCGACCATCCTTTACTCACAAGATCACATTCCATACCAGGGAACATATTATCCAGAGTGATTTAAAAGTCCATTCTAAATATGAAATGTCCACAAGACAGTCAGTAAACCATAATAATCATCATATTTTATTCAATACAATATACACAGTCAGTAAAACATCAAATCACAAGGAACACTTCAAGCATCCTTATTCGTTGGGGTTTTGGGTTTTCTGTACGAGTTCTTCACTCTTAAAGAGCAAGGCTTCACTTGACTGACTACTGACGATCGCTCGCTCTACGAAATGTCCTGCGGAGGCAAAGGGAAGAGAGAAGGGGTGTCAGATATAGCTCGGCACGGTGCCTAGGTCTAGTCTATTGGTAGTGCTGCCGTCCCTGATCCACATACGCCCCGGAGCAGAGGGGGATCCTTCCCCTTTCCTGTCCTGTCCCTCTAACCACTCTTAAAAATGTTCCTTCATTTCATAATAATAAAAATACTAAGTAGGGAATTCCTTGTAGATGTACCTATAGACAGCTGTACTAGTCTTCTGGGTTCTAAGTAGGGAATTCCATGTAGATGTACCTATAGACAGCTGTACTAGTCTTCTGGGTTCTAAGTAGGGAATTCCATGTAGATGTACCTATAGACAGCTGTACTAGTCTTCTGGGTTCTAAGTAGGGAATTCCATGTAGATGTACCTATAGACAGCTGTACTAGTCTTCTGGGTTCTAAGTAGGGAATTCCATGTAGATGTATCTATAGACAGCTGTACTAGTCTTCTGGGTTATAAGTAGGGAATTCCATGTAGATGTACCTATAGACAGCTGTTCTAGTCTTCTGGGTTCTAAGTAGGGATTTACATCATGGATATATCAGTGGAGACCACCTCTTCCTGGTCAGTAGGAAACACCATATTACATTGTTTAATGGATATATCAGTGGAGAACACCTCTTTCAGGGCAATAGGAAACACCACATTTCTCTATATACTCAGCCAGGGAAAGGGAGAATGTCTAAACCAATTTAGGATGGTTAATTTTATAACTTGAGATATAGCTGAATTTATCTATGATCTTCAATGCGTTTGGGAGCGATTGAGATACAGAAAAATATAATCTATGTATAACGAGATGACGTGATTAGCAGATTTTAGGGAAATTGGTGTTTCTGTCGATTCACAAATTACCTGGGAAAGGAGTTCAATGGATTTTAAAAATAGCAAAGGAGAAATCGGATCGCCTTGTCTGCTGCTTCTAGTGATGCTGAACGGAGCAGATCATTGCCTGTTAGAACTATGGTTGATGGATTGGCATATAGGATTTTAATCATATGAATGAAATTTGAGCCAATTCCATAGGTTCAGACCGGTTGTTTTTATTTCTATACCTACCTCTTGTTCACCTAATACATATTTTTGCACTATTGGTTAGAGCCTATCAGTAAGCATTTCACTGTGAGGTCTACTACACCTGTTGTATTCAGCATTTCACTGTAAGGTCTACTATACCTGTTGTATTCAGCATTTCACTGTGAGGTCTACTACACCTGTTGTATTCAGCATTTCACTGTAAGGTCTACTACACCTGTTGTATTCAGCATTTCACTGTAAGGTCTACTACACCTGTTGTATTCAGCATTTCACTGTAAGGTCTACTACACCTGTTGTATTCAGCATTTCACTGAAAGGTCTACTACACCTGTTGTATTCAGCATTTCACTGTAAGGTCTACTACACCTGTTGTATTCAGCATTTCACTGTAAGGTCTACTACACCTGTTGTATTCAGCATTTCACTGTAAGGTCTACTACACCTGTTGTATTCAGCATTTCACTGTGAGGTCTACACCTGCTGTATTCAGCATTTTACTGTAAGGTCTACTACACCTGTTGTATTCAGCATTTCACTGTGAGGTCTACTACACCTGTTGTATTCAGCATTTCACTGTAAGGTCTACTACACCTGTTGTATTCAGCATTTCACTGTAAGGTCTACTACACCTGTTGTATTCAGCATTTCACTGTAAGGTCTACTACACCTGTTGTATTCAGCATTTCACTGAAAGGTCTACACCGGTTGTATTCGGTGCACGTGACAAATAAACTTTGATTTGAGGTTTGTCAAATCAAATGAATTCATCATCATGGTAGGTACATACCGAAGCTAGCCGGCCGGTGGGAGCAGACATCCTCGACGACAGTCTGCATGTTGGCTATAAGCTGTTCCTTGGGCATGTCCAGCTGTGGGGAGGAAAAATGTTAAGCAGTTTTTATTTTTTCTGTTAAAAAGTAGACTCAGCGAAATGACATTGCCACGAGTAGCATCGTATCCATTGCCATTAGCGAGATAATGTGATTCGTACTGAATACAAGGTAAACCAGTGGATTCTTCACACAACACACAGGGATGGACTGGCTCTGACTGCATGTAACTATTTTACCCAGGAGCCACTGCGGCCCCTCACGAGTTCTGATTTCTTTTATGGAACCTTAACCCGATCAAAGTTAGCCAACCCTGCACAAAAACATCCTCTACCATTTCAAGCTTTAAAATAACAACCATACTACACAAAAGCAAGACCATCAGGCTTGACTGAGTGAGTCGTTTTCTAGTAGTAGTTCTGGTACCAGCCTTTACTTCTTTGACTGAGTGAGTCGTTTTCTAGTAGTAGTTCTGGTACCAGCCTTTACTTCTTTGACTGAGTGAGTCGTTTTCTAGTAGTAGTTCTGGTACCAGTCTTTACTTCTTTGACTGAGTGAGTCGTTTTCTAGTAGTAGTTCTGGTACCAGCCTTTACTTCTTTGACTGAGTGAGTCATTTTCTAGTAGTAGTTCTGGTACCAGCCTTTACTTCTTTGACTGAGTGAGTCGTTTTCTTGTAGTAGTTCTGGTACCAGCCTTTACTTCTTTGACTGAGTGAGCCGTTTTCTAGTAGTAGTTCTGGTACCAGTCTTTATTTCCTTAAACCTTTATTTTATAAATACGTAATTGAGATGTATTTTAAATTGTTATAATAAAAAAAATTTTTGTCAACATAACAGTGTAAAAGATGGTGACGCTACTGTAATACACATTTACAACAGGCCTATATCCAAAAATACATTCAGCCCACTGAGATATGTACACACACACAAGCACACAACCAGTCAAAGTTTGGACACACCTACTCAATCCAGGGTTTTTAGTTATTTCTACTATTTTCTACATTGTAGAATAATAGTGAAGATATTAAAACTATGAAATAACACATATAGAATCATGTAGTAACCAAAAAAAGGGTGGCAACTTTGAAGAAACTAAAATATATTTTGATTTGTTTGACACATGATTCCATGTGTTGTTATTCTACAATTCTACAATTCTACAAAAATAGTATAAAATTAAATTAAACTTGAATGAGTCGGTGTCCAAACTTTTGGCTGGTACTTTAAATATATACATATACACAATTTGAATAGCAGGACACCGTAAAGTCCACTATCCCTCTGAAGAGTATGATGATGGAAGCACCTCCTCTATGAGTGAGGCTGTTTGAGAAGGTTTGAATCCTAAGAAACCTGCCTTACACATTGTTGGAATTACAATAGACCAACATAGCTACTGTAGTAGGTCAAGGCTGTGTACTGGGACACCTTGGTAGAGCATTGTGGTGCTCATGTGAATTTCCTTTCTTTTTCGCCAATAGCTACTTTTCTTACTGAGGAGTTGGCAACACTGCTCCCAACACCTTCATACTTACCGTTCCTACTCTAGTGATGACAGCGTTCCTTCAGACTTACCGTTCCTACTCTAGTGATGACAGCGTTCCTTCAGACTTACCGTTCCTACTCTAGTGATGACAGCGTTCCTTCAGACTTACCGTTCCTACTCTAGTGATGACAGCGTTCCTTCAGACTTACCGTTCCTACTCTAGTGATGACAGCGTTCCTTCAGACTTACCGTTCCTACTCTAGTGATGACAGCGTCCTTCAGACTTACCGTTCCTACTCTAGTGATGACAGCGTCCTTCAGACTTACCGTTCCTACTCTAGTGATGACAGCGTTCCTTCAGACTTACCGTTCCTACTCTAGTGATGACAGCGTTCCTTCAGACTTACCGTTCCTACTCTAGTGATGACAGCGTTCCTTCAGACTTACCGTTCCTACTCTAGTGATGACAGCGTTCCTTCAGACTTACCGTTCCTACTATAGTGATGACAGCGTTCCTTCAAACTTACCGTTCCTACTCTAGTGATGACAGCGTTCCTTCAGACTTACCGTTCCTACTCTAGTGATGACAGCGTTCCTTCAGACTTACCGTTCCTACTATAGTGATGACAGCGTTCCTTCAGACTTACCGTTCCTACTCTAGTGATGACAGCGTTCCTTCAGACTTACCGTTCCTACTCTAGTGATGACAGCGTTCCTTCAGACTTACCGTTCCTACTCTAGTGATGACAGCGTTCCTTCAGACTTACCGTTCCTACTCTAGTGATGACAGCGTTCCTTCAGACTTACCGTTCCTACTCTAGTGATGACAGCGTTCCTTCAGACTTACCGTTCCTACTCTAGTGATGACAGCGTCCTTCAGACTTACCGTTCCTACTCTAGTGATGACAGCGTTCCTTCAGACTTACCGTTCCTACTCTAGTGATGACAGCGTCCTTCAGACTTACCGTTCCTACTCTAGTGATGACAGCGTTCCTTCAGACTTACCGTTCCTACTCTAGTGATGACAGCGTTCCTTCAGACTTACCGTTCCTACTATAGTGATGACAGCGTTCCTTCAGACTTACCGTTCCTACTCTAGTGATGACAGCGTCCTTCTCCACTGCATACTCATGGCCAGTCTTGAACAACTCTAGCATCTTGGGAATGTCGACTCCAACCGACCCTGAAACAGTGAGACAGAGAGACAGAGACAGAGAGAGACAGAGACAGAGAGACAGAGACAGAGAGAGACAGCGAGACAGAGAGAGACAGCGAGACAGAGAGAGACAGAGACAGAGAGAGCGAGAGACAGAGAGAGCGAGAGACAGAGAGAGACAGCGAGAGACAGAGAGAGCGAGAGACAGAGAGAGCGAGAGACAGAGAGAGCGAGAGACAGAGAGAGACAGCGAGACAGAGAGAGCGAGAGACAGAGACAGAGAGAGCGAGAGACAGAGAGAGACAGCGAGACAGAGAGAGACAGAGACAGAGAGAGCGAGAGACAGAGAGAGCGGGAGAGACAGACAGAGAAAGACAGACAGAGAGAGAAATATGGTTGTCATGTACTCCTAACTTCTACCTCTCTGAGCCTGGTTCCTCTCAAGTAAAGCTGGGGGGCTTAAAAACAGAAAATACCGACCACTTACCGCAGGCATTTTGTTGACAGCGTTCATTAGGATAAGTACGTTAGCCTATTCTAGAGAAACGCCACGTTTCAAATTAAATACATTTTTGCTAACATGAATGATATTTAAGGATGGCTACAACCATCAAACTAGCAGTGGTTCATAGGATAATAAAATAACCGTGGAACAAATGAATGTTAGAAACTAAAATGTATCATTGAAATCGCATCAATTCAAGCAATTTGTTACAGTATGGATTTTTGTTAATATTTCCCCTACGTTTCTTTCTTCCAGGGAATTGCTTTGCCACTGTGCTTCTGATTGCTCTTTGGGGGATCTAAGGCGGGTTACTGTAAAGAACATTCGTAAAGAGGACTATATACGCAAATACAATTTGATTGATTGGTTGGTTGGTTGGTTGATTGGTTGGTTGGTTGGTTACTGGAGTGTGACCTACCTCTCTTGTTCTTCGGGAACTTCTTGCGCAGTTTGTTCTTCAGCGGCAGTAGTTTGGAGATCATGTCTGGGACCGCTACGTAGAAATCTGCATCCACTTCATCATCTAAGATCTACAATCATTAAGGACAACGGGTTGAGACATTAACTAAAACTATTGTGTGTGTAGGGGGTGGGGGGGGTGGCAGAGAGAGAGAGACACACAGAGACAGAGAGACACAAAGACACACAGAGACAGAGACACAAAGACACAAAGAGACAGAGAGACAGACAGAGACACAGAGAGAGAGAGAGAGAGAGACACAGAGACTTGTGAAACTCACTTTCTGCACAAGGTCGGCCCCTCCCACAAACGCAGCTCCGTTCTCCTGGGCTACTTTAACTTGATCAGGATTCTGTACAGAAATAGACATAATAGACACGGTGTCATTTATTTACACAGTAACATCGTATGAGTACAATGCATGGGACTATCCTGACATGGAGGGGGGGTCTATGAAGGTAACTCCCAATCACAGTTGATTCGTGATGTGCCCAGGATACAGCTGCTGTAAACGGCACCGAGGGGTGCAAGTGTCATGGAACAAAGTGTGTTTATTTTAACTAAGAATTCACCACCTGCCGAGTATAATAAATGATAGAGATATAATATGTAATTTAGCAGAGGCTTACAGTACAGTGACTGCATACATGTTTCGTTTGCACAATGCGGGAATTGAACCCACGACCTTGATGTTGCTAGCGATACTTTCTTACTGTGGCACACAGAGGAGCCACATGCTAGTTGACATACAGATCGTGTTTTTCCATACACCACCGCCAGCTCAACGAAAAATAATTACAATAGAATGACGGATTAAAATATATTTTTTAAATGACTTTAGGAGGAACTCAGCAATGTCCGTCAAGGAAGACACAGTAGATTTATCAATTTAATATGTATTTAGTTAGGACGAAAGGGAGATGATCAAGTATAAACAGTAGTTGATAGTCAGATAATCTACCTCTGTGAAAACCGCAACTTTGTTGACTTCTGTCTTGAACGGATGAGGCAAATGAACCGTGCTGACAAAGGGATCCACTTTTTTCTGGAAGAGAAGATTCAAACCACAGGTAAATACTGTACGTCTTTGTTCTGATTCAAACCAAGCAGGTAAATACTGTACATCTTTGTGCTGCTGTGAACTCAAAGCCAACATTTAAAAAAAACAATATGTGCATAACAGATGAAGAAATCTGGATTTGACTAAACAATATTTACCTTCCTAGACATAGGTCACCATGACAACACAAAGTGTACTTCCCAAACGGCACACCAGCCAGTACACAGTGCACTACTTTTGAACAGAGTCTTTAGGGCCCTGGTAAAAGTAGTGCACTATATAGGGAACAGGGTGCCATAGGGCCCTGGTGAAAGTAGTGCACTATATAGGGAACAGAGTGACATAGGGCCCTGGTGAAAGTAGTGCACTATATAGGGAACAGGGTGACATAGGGCCCTGGTGAAAGTAGTGCACTATATAGGGAAGAGGGTGACATAGGGCTCTGGTGAAAGTAGTGCACTATATAGGGAACATGGTTGCATTTGAGACACAACCCAACCTCTTCTTTAAATCAACTATTAAAATCTTTCCTCCATGTCAAAATGTTTTCTCAGTTTCGGGTGCTCTGAATGTATTCTGCATTTCAATCTATGATTGTTACACACGACTTTTGTATTAATGATACAGTACTGTGAGGAAGTACGTTCACCCCCTAAAAAGTTGTGTATTTTATTTTATTTTTTTTACATATTTTGGACATTAGGATAAGTGATCTTCATTTCAACACTGACAGATAAAGGTACCCTAATACAACAAATAACACTCAAATTATATTTGCAACCATTTATTTAACAAAATTCTACAGAAATGTCCTTGTGCAGAAAAAAATAAGTACAACCCACTTCAATAGCTTGTGTTGCCCCAGAAATCCCTTCAATAGCTTGTGTTGCCCCAGAAATCCCTTCAATAGCTTGTGTTGCCCCAGAAATCACTTCAATAGCTTGTGTTGCCCCAGAAATCACTTCAATAGCTTGTGTTGCCCCAGAAATCACTTCAATAGCTTGTGTTGCCCCAGAAATCACTTCAATAGCTTGTGTTGCCCCAGAAATCACTTCAATAGCTTGTGCCCCAGAAATGCCTTCAATAGCAGTTGCCCCAGAAATCACTTCAATAGCTTGTGTTGCCCCAGAAATCACTTCAATAGCTTGTGTTGCCCCAGAAATCACTTCAATAGCTTGTGTTGCCCCAGAAATCACTTCAATAGCTTGTGTTGCCCCAGAAATCACTTCAATAGCTTGTGTTGCCCCAGAAATCACTTCAATAGCTTGTGTTGCCCCAGAAATCACTTCAATAGCTTGTGTTGCCCCAGAAATCACTTCAATAGCTTGTGTTGCCCCAGAAATCACTTCAATAGCTTGTGTTGCCCCAGAAATCACTTCCCTAGAAATCACTTCAATAGCTTGTGTTGCCCCAGAAATCACTTCAATAGCTTGTGTTGCCCCAGGAATCACTTCAATAGCTTGTGTTGCCCCAGAATCACTTCAATAGCTTGTGTTGCCCCAGAAATCACTTCAATAGCTTGTGTTGCCCCAGAAATCACTTCAATAGCTTGTGTTGCCCCTAGAAATCACTTCAATAGCTTGTGTTGCCCCTAGAAATCACTTCAATAGCTTGTGTTGCCCCTAGAAATCACTTCAATAGCTTGTGTTGCCCCTAGAAATCACTTCAATAGCTTGTGTTGCCCCTAGAAATCACTTCAATAGCTTGTGTTGCCCCTAGAAATCACTTCAATAGCTTGTGTTGCCCCAGAAATCACTTCAATAGCTTGTGTTGCCCCTAGAAATCACTTCAATAGCTTGTGTTGCCCCAGAAATCACTTCAATAGCTTGTGTTGCCCCAGAAATCACTTCAATAGCTTGTGTTGCCCCAGAAATCACTTCAATAGCTTGTGTTGCCCCAGAAATCACTTCAATAGCTTGTGTTGCCCCAGAAATCACTTCAATAGCTTGTGTTGCCCCTAGAAATCACTTCAATAGCTTGTGTTGCCCCAAAATCACTTCAATAGCTTGTGTTGCCCCAGAAATCACTTCAATAGCTTGTGTTGCCCCAGGAATCACTTCAATAGCTTGTGTTGCCCCAGAAATCACTTCAATAGCTTGTGTTGCCCCAGAAATCACTTCAATAGCTTGTGTTGCCCCAGAAATCACTTCAATAGCTTGTGTTGCCCCAGAAATCACTTCAATAGCTTGTGTGTTGCCCCAGAAATCACTTCAATATAGAAATCACTTCAATAGCTTGTGTTGCCCCTAGAAATCACTTCAATAGCTTGTGTTGCCCCTAGAAATCACTTCAATAGCTTGTGTTGCCCCTAGAAATCACTTCAATAGCTTGTGTTGCCCCAGAAATCACTTCAATGCCCCAGAAAGCTTGTGTTGCCCCAGAAATCACTTCAATAGCTTGTGTGCCCCAGAAATCACTTCCCCCAGAAATCACTTCAATAGCTTGTGTTGCCCCTAGAAATCACTTCAATAGCTTGTGTTGCCCCAGAAATCACTTCAATAGCTTGTGTTGCCCCAGAAATCACTTCAATAGCTTGTGTTGCCCCAGAAATCACTTCAATAGCTTGTGTTGCCCCAGAAATCACTTCAAAAAATCACTTCAATAGCTTGTGTTGCCCCTAGAAATCACTTCAATAGCTTGTGTTGCCCCAGAAATCACTTCAATAGCTTGTGTTGCCCCAGGAATCACTTCAATAGCTTGTGTTGCCCCAGAAATCACTTCATGTAGGCGTTTCTTGTGACTATCAGTCGACTGGGAGGAGTTTTTGTTCACTCTTGCATGTCTCCCTCAGCTTTTCTACAGGATCAACACCTGGGCTTTGACTCCATAACCCTCCATTTCTACAGGATCAACACCTGGGCTTTGACTCCATAACACTCCATTTCTACAGGATCAACACCTGGGCTTTGACTCCATAACCCTACATTTCTACAAGTGGTACTCTCTGAACGTTCAGACAGACACAGCATTGGCCAAACTCTCTCTTTCTATATGAATCTGGTTTCATCGTTCCCTGCAGGCATCAGCTCTGCCATAACCACAGCTAGACTGGAGTTCAGAAGACAAAACAAATTCAGAAGACAAAACAAGCGAGAGGAATTCCTTGAAGATATTCAACACCCCTTGTTAGGACAATAAGTTTTATTTTATTTTTGAAGCAAACTTCACCAGTATCCTACCACGGGTTGATGAATATCTTCACATCTTCAGTCTTGATCTGCTACACTGTTCACGAACAGTTGCTTAAAAAGCGAGGTAGTGACAGCATTTCTTTTCTCCGAAGATAAGAACTAAAAAATAATATTTAAAAATCTGTTCTATTTTGCCCATCTGTACCTTTTTCTCCAGCTTCATGTCCAACTTGAGGTTGATATAAACAGGCTGGTCCATAGTTGTGTAGTCCAGCGTCTGGAAACTCTTCAGCATGTCCACGGCCACCGCGGCCTCGTACACCGGCTTGGGGTAGAACCTGGTCACGTACACGTCATCCACCGGCGCCCACGCCGTCAGCCCGTACGGTTTGTGACGACCTGTGTTGTCTATAGGCTTCCGCTCTCTCTTCTCTTCTTTCTCTTTCTCATCTTTTTTGTCTTTTTTAAATGTCCTGTAGAGAGAAAAATATGTTTGTTATTTCAAATGTCCCGTAGAGAGAGAAATATTTTTGTGTTATTTCAATGTCCTGTAGAGAGAAAAATATGTTTTTATTAAATATGTTAATTTTGGTATATTGTGTGATGAATTATAATGTTTTATACATGTTTTATTATTCTGTTTGAATTGTAATGTACAGTCGTGGCCAAACGTTTTGAGAATGACACAAATATACATTTTCACAGAGTCTGCTGCTCAGTTTGTATGATGGCAATTTGCATATAGTCCAGAATGTTATGAAGAGTGATCAGATGAATTGCAAATAATTGCAAAGTCCCTCTTTTCCATGCAAATGAATTGAATCCCCCAAAAAACATTTCAACTGCATTTCAGCACTGCCACAAAAGGACCAGCTGACATCATGTCAGTGATTCTCTCGTTAACACAGGTGTGAGTGTTGACGAGGACAAGGCTGGAGATCACTGTCATGCTGATTGAGTTCGAATAACAGACTGGAAGCTTCTAAGGGAGGGTGGTGCTTGGAATCATTGTTCTTCCTCTGTCAACCATGGTTACCTGCAAGGAAACACGTGCCGTCATCATTGCTTTGCACAAAAAGGGCTTCACAGGCAAGGATATTACTGCCAGTAAGATTGCACCTAAATCAACCATTTATCGGATCATCAAGAACTTCAAGGAGAGCGGTTCAATTGTTGTGAAGAAGGCTTCAGGGAGCCCAAGAAAGTCCAGCAAGCGCCAGGACCGTCTCCTAAAGTTGATTCAGCTGCGGGATCGGGGCACCACCAATACAGAGCTTGCTCAGGAATGGCAGCAGGCAGGTGAGTGCGCATCTGCACGCACAGTGAGGCGAAGACTTTTGGAAGATGGCCTGGTGTCAAGAAGGGCAGCAAAGAAGCCACTTCTCTCCAGGAAAAACATCAGGAATATTCTGCAAAAGGTACAGGAATTGGACTGCTGAGGACTGGGGTAAAGTCATTTTCTCTGATGAATCCCCTTTCCGATAGTTTGGGGCATCCGGAAAAAAGCTTGCCCGGAGAAGACAAGGTGAGCGCTACCATCAGTCCTGTGTCATGCCAACATTAAAGCATCCTGAGACCATTCATGTGTGGGGTTGCTTCTCAGCCAAGGGAGTGGGCTCACTCACAATTTTGCTTAAGAACACAGCCATGAATAAAGAATGGTACCAACACATCCTCCGAGAGCAACTTCTCCCAACCATCCAGGAACAGTTTGGTGACGAACAATGCCTTTTCTAGCATGATGGAGCACCTTGCCATAAGGCAAACGTGATAACTAAGTGGCTCGGGGAACAAAACATCGATATTTTGGGTCAATGTCCAGGAAACTCCCCAGACCTTAATCCAATTAAGAACTTGTGGTCAATCCTCAAGAGGTTGCTGGACAAACAAAACCCCACAAATTCTGACAAACTCCAAGCATTGATTATGCAAGAATGGGCTGCCATCAGTCAGGATGTGGCCCAAAATGTAATTGACAGCATGCCAGGGCAGATTGCAGAGGTCTTGAAAAAGAAGGGTCAACACTGCAAATATTGACTCTTTGCATCAACTTCATGAAATTGTCAATAAAAGCCTTTGACACTTATGAAATGCTTGTAATTATACTTCAGTATCCATAGTAACATCTGACAAAAATATCTAAAGACACTGAGGGAGCAAACTTTGTGGAAATAAATATTTGTGTCATTCTCAAAAAATGTTGTACACGACTGTATAAAGGGCGCTCTTGTAAAAATAGATGTTTCATCTCAATGGACTCCCTGTAGAGATTAAATATGTTTGTGTTTATTTTGTCTGATGGGTGAATAATAATGCCTAAGATAAATGCCTTCCTGTGTGTAAATGCTCATTCAGCAAACGACACGTTTTATGTTCCATCTGACTCTGTGAACAGAGAACATTCCATGTGTGTGTGTGTGTGTGTGTGTGTGTGTGTGTGTGTGTTAAATGACTTACTTCGCGGCAGCATAGGTCCTAACAGGAAGATGTCTGAGTGCAACCGGAGAAACACTCTTATATGTTGGACCACCAGCCACCAGGAGATGTCTTTGGCCTCCTGCTAAAACTAAGAGAAAACCAACCGCATAGCAAGTCAGCTTGATCATCACCACGAAATACATTTTCCAGAGGTGTAAAGTAACTAAGTTAAAATACTTTGAAGAACCACTTCGAGCTGGAATCCTTAATGGTGAATCAACCACATTAAATTTACGATATTACAACAAAGAAGTTAACGCAAACAACAAACAGTTTTATTTCTCCCTCAGACATCCAAGCATGCACGATAAGAGAGCACAATATGTACAGTAATGTCCCCCCCTGATCTGGGGGACTCACTAAACAGAGAACATCCCCCCCTAAACAGAGAACATCCCTGGTCATCTGGGGGACTGGGGGACTCACTAAACAGAGAACATCCCTGGTCATCTCTACTAGCCTCTGATCTACTAGCCTCTGAGGGCTCACTAAACAGAGAACATCCCTGGTCATCTACTGCCTCTGATCTGGAGGACTCACTAAACAGAGAACATCCCTGGTCATCCCTACTACCTGATCTGGAGGACTCACTAAACAGAGAACATCCCTGGTCATCTCTACTAGCCTCTGATCTGGAAGACTCACTAAACAGAGAACATCCCTGGTCATCTACTGCCTCTGATCTGGAGGACTCACTAAACAGAGAACATCCCTGGTCATCTCTACTAGCCTCTGATCTGGAGGACTCACTAAACAGAGAACATCCCTGGTCATCTACTGCCTCTGATCTGGAAGACTCACTAAACAGAGAACATCCCTGGTCATCTACTGCCTCTGATCTGGAGGACTCACTAAACACAAATAATTTGTTGAAAATGTTTAAGTACGCCCCTGGCTATCCGCTAATAAAAAGAAAAGCATACCATCTGGTTTGTTTAAAATAAGGAATTTTAAAATGATTTATACTTTTGATACTTAAGGACATTTAAAACCAAATACTTTTACTCTAGTAGTATTTCACTGTGTGACTTTCACTTGAGGGTAAATCCATTTCAAGTCAATAACTTTGACAGCACCTCTTATGGTTTGAAGGAAACCTTGCATTCATATAGTGCATTGGGAAAGTATTCAGACCCCTGTACTTTTTCCACATTTTGTTACGTTACAGCCTTATTCTAAAGTTGATCAAATCGTTTTAACTCTCAATCTACATACAATACCCAATAATGACAAAGCAAAAACAAGGTTTTGACATTTTTGCAAATGCATTAAAAATACTAAACTGAAATACAACATTTACATAAGTACTTTATTCAGTCATTTGTTCATGCAGCGATTACAGCATCAAGTCTTCTTGGGTATGATGTTAGAAGCTTGGCACACATGTATTTGGGGAGTTTCTCGCATTCTTCTCTGCAGATGCTCTCAAGCTCTGTCAGGATGGGTGGGGAGCGTCGCTGCACAGCTATTTTCAGGTCTCTCCAAGGATGTTCAATCGGGTTAAAGTCCGGGTTCTGGCTGGGCCACTCAAGGACATTGAGACTTGTCCTGAAGCCACTCCTGCGTTGTCTTGGCTGTGTGCTCTCTCTGTACTTTTCTCCGTTCATCTTTCCCTCGATCCCGATTTGTCTCCCAGTCCCTGAGGCTGAAAAACATCCCCACAGCATGATGATGCTGCCACCACCATGCTTCACAGTAGGGAAGGTGTCAGGTGTCCCCCAGATGTGACGCATGGCATTCAGGCAAAAGAGTTCAATCTTGGTTTCATCAGACCAGAGAATCTTGTTTGTCAAAGTCCTTTAGGTGCCTTTTGTCCTTCTGGAAGGTTCTCCTCCCATCTCCACAGAGGAACTCTGGAGCTCTGTCAGAGTGACCATCGGGTTCTTGTTCACCTCCCTGACCAAGAAACTTCTCCCCCTATTGCTCAGTTTGGCCAGGCGGCCAGCTCTAGGAAGAGTTTTGGTGGTTCCAAACTTCTTCCATTAAGAATGGAGGAGGCCACGGTGTTCTTGGGGGCTTTCGATGTTGCAGAAATTCTCTCTCGGACCTCTACGGACAATTCCTTCGACCTCATGACTTGGTTTTTGATCTAACATGCACTGTCAACTAGATGTCGACCGATTATGATTTTTCAACGCCAACACCGATTATTGGAGGACCAAAAAAAGGCGATATCGATTAATCGGACGGTTTTTATTTATCTATTTATAATAATGACAATTACAACAATACTGAATGAACACTTATTTTAACTTAATAAAATCTATTTAGCCTCAAATAAATAATGTAACATGTTCAATTTGGTTTAAATAATGCAAAAACAAAGTGTTGGAGAAGAAAGTAAAAGTGCAATATGTGCCATGTAAGAAAGCTAACGTTTCAGTTCCTTGCTCAGAACATGAGAACATATGAAAGCTGATGGTTCCTTTTAACACGAGTCTTCAATATTCCCAGGTAAGAAGTTTTAGTTTGTAGTTATTATAGGAATTATAGGACTATTTCTCTATATTCGATCTGTATTTCATATACCTTTGACTATTGGATGTTCTTAAGTATTAAGTATTGCCAGTGTAACAGTATAGCTTACCAGGCAAGTCAGTTAAGAACAAATTCTTATTTTCAACGACGGCCTAGGAACAGTGGGTTAACTGCCTGTTCAGGGGCAGAACGACAGATTTGTACCTTGTCAGCTCAGGGGTTTGAACTTGCAACCTTCCGGTTACAAGTCCAATGCTCTAACCACTAGGCTACCCTGCCGCTTGACTTTTTTTGTGGAAAAAAGTCACACTGCCCCGAGCTGGAGATATCAGGTCAGTTACCGTCCCTGGTCAGCTGGAGATATCAGGTCAGTTACCTTCCCTAGTCATCAGTCAGCTGGAGATATCAGGTCAGTTACCTTCCCTAGTCATCAGTCAGCTGGAGATATCAGGTCAGTTACCTTCCCTGGTCAGCAGTCAGCTGGAGATATCAGGTCTGTTACCTTCCCTGGTCAGCAGTCAGCTGGAGATATCAGGTCTGTTACCTTCCCTGGTCAGCAGTCAGCTGGAGATATCAGGTTAGTTACCTTCCCTGGTCAGTTAGTTGGAGATATCAGGTCAGTTACCTTCCCTGGTCAGCTGGAGATACCAGGTCAGTTACCTTCCCTAGTCAGCTGGAGATATCAGGTCTTACCTTCCCTGGTCAGCAGTCAGCTGGAGATATCAGGTCAGTTACCTTCCCTGGTCAGCTGGAGATATCAGGTCAGTTACCTTCCCTAGTCAGCTGGAGATATCAGGTCAGTTACCTTCCCTGGTCAGCTGGAGATATCAGGTCAGTTACCTTCCCTGGTCAGTTGGAGATATCAGGTCAGTTACCTTCCCTGGTCAGCTGGAGATACCAGGTCAGTTACCTTCCCTAGTCAGCAGTCAGCTGGAGATATCAGGTCAGTTACCTTCCCTGGTCAGCTGGAGATATCAGGTCAGTTACCTTCCCTAGTCAGCTGGAGATATCAGGTCAGTTACCTTCCCTGGTCAGCTGGAGATATCAGGTCAGTTACCTTCCCTGGTCAGCTGGAGATATCAGGTCAGTTACCTTCCCTAGTCAGCTGGAGATATCAGGTCAGTTACCTTCCCTGGTCAGCTGGAGATATCAGGTCAGTTACCTTCCCTGGTCAGCTGGAGATATCAGGTCAGTTACCTTCCCTAGTCAGCTGGAGATATCAGGTCAGTTACCTTCCCTGGTCAGCTGGAGATATCAGGTCAGTTACCTTCCCTGGTCAGCTGGAGATACCAGGTCAGTTACCTTCCCTAGTCAGCAGTCAGCTGAGAGATATCCCTGGTC
Organism: Oncorhynchus tshawytscha; assembly: GCF_018296145.1. Lineage (NCBI taxonomy): Eukaryota > Metazoa > Chordata > Actinopteri > Salmoniformes > Salmonidae > Oncorhynchus > Oncorhynchus tshawytscha. The sequence continues at coordinate 6,369,114 of NC_056432.1, forward strand.
AGCAGTCTGGAGATATCAGGTCTGTTACCTTCCCTGGTCAGCAGTCAGCTGGAGATATCAGGTCTGTTACCTTCCCTGGTCAGCAGTCAGCTGGAGATATCAGGTCTGTTACCTTCCCTGGTCAGCAGTCAGCTGGAGATATCAGGTTAGTTACCTTCCCTGGTCAGTTAGTTAGTTGGAGATATCAGGTCAGTTACCTTCCCTGGTCAGCTAGTTAGTTGGAGATATCAGGTCAGTTACCTTCCCTGGTCAGCTAGTTAGTTGGAGATATCAGGTCAGTTACCTTCCCTGGTCAGCTGGAGATATCAGGTCAGTTACCTTCCCTGGTCAGCTGGAGATATCAGGTCAGTTACCTTCCCTGGTCAGTTAGTTGGAGATATCAGGTCAGTTACCTTCCCTGGTCAGTTAGTTAGTTGGAGATATCAGGTCAGTTATGGTATGTTTTTCTAACCAGGCAATTAGTTAAGAACAAATTCTTATGTACAATGACGACATACACTGGCCAAACCAGGACGACGCCGCCCTATGAGACCCCAAATCACGGCCGGTTGTGATACAGCCTTGATTGCTGATTGATTGTTTAAAGTATAGACGCATTTCACCCGACAATCTGTGAAGTTTAGCTAACTTAGAAACATGAAATCAACATATCCAAAAGGTTTGCATAGTAACGTTAGGTGACGAAAAAAAAATACAGGAATCGTATTCAAAACAAGTCGTACTCGTAGATACAATGTCAGACATTGATTGTGTTATCACGCCCACCAGCATAGACACTGCTGGGCAGGTCAGTTAACCACACTAGAAAATGAGTTAGCGCACAGTGGTAAATTTATGGACGCGATTTAAACGTAAAAACATCACAACTGGTTAGTTAGTCATATACTGGCGATAGCAGCTAAGACACTAGAACTTGCTAAAAATCTAACCTCGCTAATTAGCTACTGGCCCGAGTCGGCAGCAAGGAACTAAGCCGGCAATGTTTTGGCAAGTTCTGATATATGTCGATATTTGATTGTAATAGTTGAATTGCATGAGAACAGACAACAACAACAACAAAAACTGTTTGTGGAACTGACCTTTTACAATCCTCGTGCAGGTTGCCATATTTGGTTTCTACGGGTGTCCTTCATTCAATTCGTCTCGTTTAGAAACAACGGAAGGTAACTTTGGTTCCGAGGGGCACATATATGGCCCGTGCAATCTGGGATATTTGGGACGTCCATACCCCCCACATTGAAGTTGGAATTCAAAAGGGTTACATTAAATTAAGGTTATGTTAGGGTTCAGGGGAAGGCATGGCCCACCACGGATCCCGGGAAGCACCCCATCGTTATGATTCGGTTAGACGGTACGAACGGAAGCCATGTTTGTTGTTCTTCCTTCACCCTCTTTTGTAGTTCGGGACGTTCAGGATCTCCGTCTGTATGTCTTTAACAGTATCCCCATTACATCTTCTCTACCACCCCCCGAATGCAGGTAATACAATGTTTTATATTGTAATGGTTACAGATCATTTATTTGGCCCGAATGTCTCTCCGTATTTCTCCCGTGTACATTTTGCGTCACCTCTTCCCAAGGTACAAGCACAAAGTTTGCTTGTTAGCTATAGCTAAGGAGAGGGTGCTCTCTATCCGCTTGTCAAATTACTCAAGACCCATGCTTCAGCCTTGGGGTTGGGGGGTGTATTTACTTTAGACACTAACCGGACAACACGTTCAGCTGTGTGTTCAAGTTGTCAGAACTGCTGATATGCATTTCTGACTGATGTTTGCAGGTGTCATGTTGAATGGAGGGTTTTGACAGCTCACAGCTGGTAACTAAACTTCTCTTGCAAATCAGGCCCGATGCAGTTGCATAGCTGTTGCTACGTTTGACATTTAGGTATACCCACTACTGTCAGCTAACAAATCAACAACAAGAAATTGTCACTACGTTTACAATCAACGATAGCTACTATTGCAAATGGCTAGATAACTTTATTGAAATGTACAGTAGCTAGCTAGGTTGGTTGGTAAAGCATTTACAATAGTGTTTTAAGTTAGTTATCAGACATAAATAAACCGTGTCTGCAGTTGCCAATATACTTCGAAAATATATTATCGGATGACAACCCCAGTGTTTATTTCATAACATGGGGTCTGCAGCCACTCAGCAGCCTAGGAACAAGCCCTGTTAGTTAAAGCGTTATTGATACTGTGATGCTGGTGCCACTATCACCGCAACAGGACACGTGACCGGATGCTGGCGCCACTGTCACCGCAACAGGACACGTGACCGGATGCTGGCGCCACTATCACCGCAACAGGACCTACATGCCAAGTATTTACCATATCTTGTGTTCCCTGCAGGTTGTTGAAAAGAGCAGAAGCTCAGTTCAGATTCCAGTCCTACCTACCTACAGGTTATGGAACATTTCCTTAATAAGGAGAAAGCCCCCCAAATCTTTGTAAAAAAAAAAAAAAAACAATACAGTAAATCGTATTTTAACGACCCTGCGTTTATAATCGCGGATATCGACTCTGCCGGTCGAGCATGCTTTTGGGACACAGTCGATAGCGCGCTGGACTTCGGGCTAGAAGGTCGAGGGTTCGAGACCTGCTCCCTGCCTGTTTCATTACAGTGCCTATTACCGTTTTTACAATAGCAATACTACAGTATTTATACTATAATAAACATTACTACAGTATACTACAGTCATGTCTGCAAAAATACTACAGTGAACTGAATACTATAGTATACTACAGTCATCACGGTTGTGTTTTTGCGCAACAACACTACTGTGAATACTATAGTATATCAATAGTAATACTACAGTATTTATACTCAAATAAACGTTACTATAGTATACTACAGTTATGCCCACATCACTCCAGTAAATACTATAGTATATCAATGTAGTAATATTACAGTATTTAGAGCCACATTTTTATTCATATGGTAAAACTCTACTTTGTTTTTGTTGGGTTATTTGTTCCCAGAACTCCCACTGCATTGAATCAGGTTCATAAAATCAACTTTGAATGACATTCAGGCGTCCAAATGAGTCAGTCTCATAACTGAACCTAATTTTATCTCAGTATGAGCAGAGCACATACTTTCTTTCATCGTTCTATAATCTACCTTGATGGAAATAAAGTGCCTTTAGCATTGCGTGTTTATTTTTAAATGTTTTATTTATTTTACCTTTATTTAACTAGGAAAGTCAGTTAAGAACAAATTCTTATTTTCAATGACGGCCTAGGAACAGTGGGTTAACTGCCTGTTCAGGGGGCAGAATGACAGATCTTTACCTTGTCAGCTCGGGGATTCGATCTTGCAACCTTCCGGTTAGTAGTCCAACACTCTAACCACTAGGCAACCTGCCTCCCTCCTCTAACCACTAGGCAACCTGCCTCCCTCCTCTAACCACTAGGCAACCTGCCTCCCTCCTCTAACCACTAGGCAACCTGCCTCCCTCCTCGAACCACTAGGCTACCTGGCACAGTCAAGGTTACAACAGTGCTACTGACTGGTACTTTCCTATAGCTTTCAATAACTTTTCCCCATAACTGTGTCACTGACAATCAGCTCTGCACACTCAAACTGAAATTTCAAGTATCCCCACCTAGAATGAAATCCCCTAGAGAAAGCAGGTACCTCAAGAGACCATGTGTAATTCAATCTTTGGTGTGTGTCTACTAGGCATTTAACCTAGTTTGTTAGTGTTACCAGGCCTTTTAACCTGGTTTGTTAGTGTTACCAGGCTTTTTAACCTGGTTTGTTAGTGTTACCAGGCTTTTTAACCTGGTTTGTTAGTGTTACCAGGCTTTTTAACCTGGTTTGTTAGTGTTACCAGGCTTTTTAACCTGGTTTGTTAGTGTTACCAGGCTTTTTAACCTGGTTTGTTAGTGTTACCAGGCCTTTTAACCTGGTTTGTTAGTGTTACCAGGCTTTTTAACCTGGTTTGTTAGTGTTACCAGGCTTTTTAACCTGGTTTGTTAGTGTTACCAGGCTTTTTAACCTGGTTTGTTAGTGTTACCAGGCATTTTAACCTAGTTTGTTAGTGTTACCAGGCCTTTTAACCTGGCTTGTTAGTGTTACCAGGCCTTTTAACCTGTTCTGGTGGTGTCCGTGTTCCTCAGATTAACAGGTATGCCAAAGGAAAACTATGATCCCCCGGATCCTCGTCAACTATACACCATAATGTCAGCCGAGGAGGTAGCCAACGGGAAAAAGTCACACTGGGCTGAGTTGGAGATATCAGGTCAGTTACCTTCCCTGGTCTGTCAGTCAGTTGGAGATATCAGGTCAGTTACCTTCCCTAGTCAGTCAGTCAGTGAGGTAGTCAGTCAACCAGTCAGCTGGAGATATCAGGTCAGTTACCTTCCCTGGTCAGTCAGTCAGCTGGAGATATCAGGTCAGTTACCTTCCCCGGTCAGTCAGTCAGCTGGAGATATCGGGTCAGTTACCTTCCCTGGTCAGCAGTCAGCTGGAGATATCAGGTCAGTTACCTTCCCTAGTCAGCAGTCAGCTGGAGATATCATGTCAGTTACCTTCCCTAGTCAGCTGGAGATATCATGTCAGTTACCTTCCCTAGTCAGCAGTCAGCTGGAGATATCAGGTCAGTTACCTTCCCTAGTCAGCAGTCAGCTGGAGATATCAGGTCAGTTACCTTCCCTAGTCAGCAGTCAGCTGGAGATATCAGGTCAGTTACCTTCCCTGGTCAGCAGTCAGCTGGAGATATCAGGTCAGTTACCTTCCCTGGTCAGTCAGTCAGCTGGAGATATCAGGTCAATTACCTTCCCTAGTCAGCTGGAGATATCAGGTCAGTTACCTTCCCTGGTCAGCTGGAGGTATCAGGTCAGTTACCTTCCCTAGTCAGCAGTCAGCTGGAGATATCAGGTCAGTTACCTTCCCTGGTCAGTCAGTCAGCTGGAGATATCCGGTCAGTTATCTACCCTAGTCAGCTGGAGATATCAGGTCAGTTACCTTCCCTAGTCAGCTGGAGATATCAGGTCAGTTACCTTCCCTGGTCAGCTGGAGATATCAGGTCAGTTACCTTCCCTAGTCAGTTGGAGATATCAGGTCAGTTACCTTCCCTAGTCAGTTGGAGATATCAGGTCAGTTACCTTCCCTAGTCAGCTGGAGATATCAGGTCAGTTACCTTCCCTGGTCAGCAGTCAGCTGGAGATATCAGGTCAGTTACCTTCCCTAGTCAGCTGGAGATATCAGGTCAGTTACCTTCCTTGGTCAGTCAGTGAGGGCGCGTCCAAACTGACACTTTGATTTCATCCGTATCTGTGATTTCCAGTGCTTTCTCAATGGGACTTGTACGTTGATGGTCAGCGGAGATTACACGTCCTTATCCAGAAAATGTCCCTCTGTTTTCACAGTCAAAATGTTCAAATGAGTTGAGCTTTTTTTGATAGGTCTATTTAGAAGTTAGCCAATTACAAAAGAGGACACGTGTAGGGTCCACAGACCATAATTCATCCATTCTCATTTGATGTCAGTTCTCCACTGATCAGTTTGGCTGCGCCTTAAGTCAGTCAATCAGTCTGTACATTTTTTCAGTCTGTCAATCAGAAAAAGACAGACAGTTTGAAAAAAGCTAATGAAAACAAACAATCTGTCCTCTGAAGAATGCACTATTGTAAGCCTTAGCTGTAGTGTTTAGCTCTAACAAGTATCTCGTTGATCTCCTCTTCAGGTCGGGTCAGGAGTCTGAGCTGCTCTCTCTGGACCCTCACTCACTTGACGGCTCTACATATCAACGACAACAATCTGAGTCGCATCCCGCCTGACATCGGCAAGCTGCCACACCTCATCTACTTGAACCTGTCCTCCAATAAGCTCCGGAGCCTGCCCGCCGAACTCGGAAACATGGTGTGTCTCAGGTAAGAGCTCCCGTGTGGTGGTATAAGGTCCTGAAGTGGTGCTGGTAATGCTAAGGTTGTGGGTTCAGTTCCCACTGGGATCACCATGATGATGCGAGGCAGGGATGGCTGGTATTAGTCCCGTTCTCTATTCAGTCAATTCTACCCTCAGATTTATTTACATTTTTAACATTTTCAACTGTTTCTCCTATCACTTATTCTCCAGGGAATTGCTTATAAACAACAATCTTTTACGAGTTTTACCTTACGAACTCGGGCGGCTTTTCCAGTTACAATCCCTGGGGTTAAAAGGTATGTATTTGTTGTAAAGGTTAATCACAATTCATAGTGATTATCAACATCATTGATTTTAATGGCGAGTAACAAAAGCTAATAAAAGAAAGCGTATGGTTTGGATCAATTGCCTCTGCAGGTAATCCTAGTCTATCTGTTGTGCAGGTAACCACAGTATTAGATAGATACAATATCATAAGCATTAATAATAGGTTATCTCTGTGCAGGTAAACCTTTGTCCCAAGACATCCTCAACCTGTACCAGAAATCAGATGGAACCAGAAAACTGTTGAACTACATGCTAGACAATCTAGCAGGTAAAATGTTGAACTACAGGCTAGACAATCTAGCAGGTAAAATGTTGAACTACATGACAATCTAGCAGGTAAAATGTTGAACTACATGACAATCTAGCAGGTAAAATGTTGAACTACATGACAATCTAGCAGGTAAACTGTTGAACTACATGACAATCTAGCAGGTAAAATGTTGAACTACATGACAATCTAGCAGGTAAACTGTTGAACTACATGACAATCTAGCAGGTAAAATGTTGAACTACATGACAATCTAGCAGGTAAAATGTTGAACTACATGACAATCTAGCAGGTAAAATGTTGAACTACATGACAATCTAGCAGGTAAAATGTTGAACTACATGACAATCTAGCAGGTAAAATGTTGAACAACTACATGCTACAATCCAGCAGGTAGATTGGTTGTTGAACTACATCTATGGCAATTAAGATGGTAAATGGTTCCACCGATTCACGTCACAGGAAAACCATCGACGCGGCTCATACCAATTTAAGCAGTCATTAGGTATAAACCTGATAGGAGCACCACACCTGAATTGTCTTATTGTCTTCTCCTGAACCAGAGAGCATTAAACGCCTATGTCTCCTTCTAATTAATCATGTAGTTAATTGGTTAAGTAGTTAATTGGTTATTTGGTTAATTGGTTATTTAGTTAATTAGTTAATTGGTAAATTTGTTAATAGGTACATTTGTTAATTGGTTAATTAGTTAATAGGTTAATTCATTAATTGTGTCCTTTCTTTATTTAGTGCACCCAGAACAACTCCCCCAGAGACCTTGGATCACCTTGAAGGAGCGAGACCCAATGACCCCAACAGGTACTTCAAGATAACTACCCACTGGTCACAATGGTAGCTACAACATTTACTACCCCCTGGTCCCAATGGTAGCTACAACATTACTACCCACTGGTCCCAATGGTAGCTACAACATTACTACCCCCTGGTCCCAATGGTAGCTATGACATTACTACCCCCTGGTCCCAATGGTAGCTACAACATTACTACCCACTGGTCCCAATGGTAGCTACAACATTACTACCCCCTGGTCCCAATGGTAGCTACAACATTACTACCCCCTGGTCCCAATGGTAGCTATGACATTACTACCCCCTGGTCCCAATGGTAGCTACAACATTACTACCCACTGGTCCCAATGGTAGCTACAACATTACTACCCCCTGGTCCCAATGGTAGCTACAACATTACTACCCACTGGTCCTAATGGTAGCTACAACATTACTACCCCCTGGTCCCAATGGTAGCTACAACATTACTACCCACTGGTCCCAATGGTAGCTACGACATTACTACCCCCTGGTCCCAATGGTAGCTACAACATTACTACCCCCTGGTCCTAATGGTAGCTACAACATTACCCTCCACTGGTCCCAATGGTAGCTACAACATTACTACCCACTGGTCCTAATGGTAGCTACAACATTACTACCCACTGGTCCTAATGGTAGATACAACATTACTACCCACTGGTCCTAATGGTAGCTACAACATTACTACCCCCTGGTCCTAATGGTAGCTGTGACATTACTACCCCCTGGTCCCAATGGTAGCTACGACATTACTACCCCCTGGTCCCAATGGTAGCTACAACATTACTACCCACTGGTCCTAATGGTAGCTACAACATTACTACCCCCTGGTCCTAATGGTAGCTGTGACATTACTACCCCCTGGTCCCAATGGTAGCTGTGACATTACTACCCCCTGGTCCCAATGGTAGCTGTGACATTACTACACTCTGGTCCCAATGGTAGCTACGACATTACTACCCCCTGGTCCCAATGGTAGCTACAACATTACTACCCCCTGGTCCCAATGGTAGCTACGACATTACTACCCCCTGGTCCCAATGGTAGCTACAACATTACTACCCCTGGTCCCAATGGTAGCTACAACATTACTACCCCCTGGTCCCAATGGTAGCTACAACATTACTACCCCTGGTCCCAATGGTAGCTACAACATTACTACCCCTGGTCCCAATGGTAGCTACAACATTACTACCCCTGGTCCCAATGGTAGCTGTGACATTACTAACCCCTGGTCCTAATGGTAGCTGTGACATTACTACCCCCTGATCCCAATGGTAGCTACAACATTATTACCCCCTGGTCCCAATGGTAGCTACAACATTACTACCCCCTGGTCCCAATGGTAGCTACAACATTACTACCCCCTGGTCCCAATGGTAGCTGTGACCTTTCTAACCCCTGGTCCTAATGGTAGCTGTGACATTACTACCCCCTGATCCCAATGGTAGCTACAACATTACTACCCCCTGGTCCCAATGGTAGCTACAACATTACTACCCCCTGGTCCCAATGGTAGCTACAACATTACTACCCCCTGGTCCCAATGGTAGCTACAACATTACTACCCCCTGGTCCCAATGGTAGCTATGACATTACTACCCCCTGGTCCTAATGGTAGCTACAACATTACTACCCACTGGTCCTAATGGTAGCTACAACATTACTACCCACTGGTCCTAATGGTAGCTACAACATTACTACCCACTGGTCCTAATGGTAGCTACCACATTACTACCCCCTGGTCCTAATGGTAGCTGTGACATTACTACCCCCTGGTCCCAATGGTAGCTACGACATTACTACCCCCTGGTCCTAATGGTAGCTGCGACATTACTACCCCCTGGTCCTAATGGTAGCTGTGACATTACTACCCCCTGGTCCCAATGGTAGCTGTGACATTACTACCCCCTGGTCCCAATGGTAGCTGTGACATTACTACCCCCTGGTCCCAATGGTAGCTACGACATTACTACCCCCTGGTCCCAATGGTAGCTACAACATTACTACCCCTGGTCCCAATGGTTGCTACGACATTACTACCCCCTGGTCCCAATGGTAGCTACGACATTACTACCCCCTGGTCCCAATGGTAGCTACAACATTACTACCCCCTGGTCCTAATGGTCGATACACCATTACTACCCCCTGGTCCCAATGGTAGCTACACCATTACTACCCCTGGTCCCAATGGTAGCTACAACATTACTACCCCTGGTCCCATTGGTAGCTACAACATTACTACCCCTGCTCCCAATGGTAGCTACAACATTACTACCCCCTGCTCCCAATGGTAGCTACAACATTACTACCCCTGGTCCTAATGGTAGCTACAACAATACTACCCCCTGGTCCCAATGGTAGCTGTGACATTACTACCCCTGGTCCCAATGGTAGCTGTGACATTACTACCCCCTGGTCCCAATGGTAGCTACGACATTACTACCCCTGGTCCCAATGGTAGCTAGTATAAGGAGTAGCAGCACTATCAGTAGTAGTAGTAGTAGTATCAACGGTAGTATCAGCAGTAGTATCAGTAGTAGCAGCAGTATCAGTAGTAGTATCAGCAGTAGTATCAGTAGTGGCAGCAGTATCAGTAGTAGTAGTAGCAGCAGTAGTATCAGCAGTAGTAGAAGCAGTAGTAGTAGCAGTAGAAGCAGTAGTAGTAGTAGTAGTAGTATTATCAGTAGTAGTAGTAGCAGTAGTAGTAGCAGTATCAATAGTGGTAGTAGCAGCTGTATCAGTAGTATCAGCAGCATTATCAGTAGTAGTTGCAGCAGGAGTAGTAGTAGTAGCAGCAGGAGTAGTAGCAGCAGGAGTAGGTTGTTGTCCAGGGTCAAGGTTAGTTGCACTCTGGGAGGGGGTTACCGTGGAGTTGTCAACCATGATAGAGAGGTCTTGAAGCAGGCAGGCCTTCCTCGGGAGGAAGAGCATCACCTTCTTTTCGAGGTTGAGTTTGAGGTGATGGGCCGACATGCAAGCTGAGATATCTGCCACCTGGGTGTCAGAAGGTGGATAGAGAAAAGTAGTTGAGTGTCATCCGCATAGAAATGATAGGAGAGACCATGTGAGGACATGATGGAGCTGAGTGACTTGGTGTATAGTAGAAAAGAGGAGAGTGCCTAGAACCGAGCCCTGGGGGACACCAGTAGTGAGAGTACGTGGTGCAGACGCAGATCCTCTCCATCCTCAGACTATGAGAGAAAACATAGTCAGATGAAGAGAGAGCAGCTGGATTAGCAGTGTTCTCTGGGGTGATCCATGTCTCCATCAGGGACAAGGGACTGAAGGGCAGCGTAGGCTGAGATGAACTCAGCGTTCTGGAGCTCAGATCAGCAGTTCCAACCACTACCAGAGACCACGTGGGAGGTGAGCGTCTGTACAGCCTGCAGGGAGAGTAGCAAACAAGTATAGAAAACACACACACATAGTTGACAAAGCTACAAAAGAGCAACAATTGATCGTCTGAAAATCACTAGGTAAGATACTCAAGTGAGAGAATGGTGTGGAGCCTTCCTCTGTCCTTCCTCGAACAGCTCGGCAGAACCGTCTTTGTTTTGGCGATGGTCAAATAAAGACAGAGAGACATTACTAGACCACAACAGATAAAGACAGTACTAGGCCACAACAGAAAAGACAGTACTAGACCACAACAAATAAAGACAGAGAGACATTACTAGACCACAACAGATAAAGACAGTACTAGACCACAACAGATAAAGACAGTACTAGACCACAACAGAAAAGACAGTACTAGACCACAACAGATAAAGACAGAGAGACAGGACTAGACCACAACAGATAAAGACAGTACTAGACCACAACAGAAAAGACAGTACTAGACCACAACAGATAAAGACAGTACTAGACCACAACAGATAAAGACAGTACTAGACCACAACAGATAAAGACAGTACTAGACCACAACAGATAAAGACAGTACTAGACCACAACAGATAAAGACAGAGAGACAGGACTAGACCACACCAGATAAAGACAGGACTAGACCACAACAGATAAAGACAGAAATGATACTCATCACTCCTGGGCCAGTACTACATGCGTCATGATGCATGCCATTGAGTTGTTGATGGTGTTTTAAAGATCCCCACCCCCCACTTCCCTGCTCCTCCCTCCCTCTCCCAGCCATGTTCACAGTGATGTGTTACAACGTGCTGTGCGATAAGTACGCAACGCGTCAGCTGTACGACTACTGTCCCTCCTGGGCCCTCAACTGGGAGTACAGGAAGAAGGGCATCATGGAGGAGATTACACACTGTGACGCTGACATCATCAGTCTACAGGTAGGGTCTGACATCATCAGTCTACAGGTAGGGTCTGACATCATCAGTCTACAGGTAGGGTCTGACATCATCAGTCTACAGGTAGGGTCTGACATCATCAGTCTACAGTTAGGGTCTGACATCATCAGTCTACAGGCAGGGTCTGACATCATCAGTCTACGGGTAGGGTCTGACATCATCAGTCTACGGGTAGGGTCTGACATCATCAGTCTACGGGTAGTCTGACATCATCTGTCTACAGGTAGGGTCTGACAACATCAGTCTACAGTTAGGGTCTGACATCATCAGTCTACAGGCAGGGTCTGACATCATCAGTCTACAGGTAGGGTCTGACATCATCAGTCTACGGGTAGGGTCTGACATCATCAGTCTACGGGTAGGGTCTGACATCATCAGTCTACGGGTAGGGTCTGACATCATCAGTCTACTCGTAGGGTCTGGCATCATCAGTCTACAGGTAGGGTCTGGCATCATCAGTCTACCGGTAGGGTCTGACATCATCAGTCTACGGGTAGGGTCTGACATCATCAGTCTACTGGTAGGGTCTGACATCATCAGTCTACTGGTAGGGTCTGACATCATCAGTCTACTGGTAGGGTCTGACATCATCAGTCTACGGGTAGGGTCTGGCATCATCAGTCTACGGGTAGTCTGACATCATCAGTCTACAGGTAGGGTCTGACATCATCAGTCTACAGGTAGGGTCTGACATCATCAGTCTACAGGTAGGGTCTGACATCATCAGTCTACAGGTAGGGTCTGACATCATCAGTCTACGGGTAGGATCTGACATCATCAGTCTACGGGTAGGGTCTGACATCATCAGTCTACGGGTAGGGTCTGACATCATCAGTCTACGGGTAGGGTCTGACATCATCAGTCTACGGGTAGGGTCTGACATCATCAGTCTACGGGTAGGGTCTGACATCATCAGTCTACTGGTAGGGTCTGACATCATCAGTCTACTGGTAGGGTCTGACATCATCTATCTACGGGTAGGGTCTGGCATCATCAGTCTACCGGTAGGGTCTGACATCATCAGTCTACAGGTAGAGTCTGACATCATCAGTCTAGGGGAACTTACTGTAGGGTCTGGCACGTCTAGAGGTTGTTAGGTTGGCCATGCGTTGAAGATGTTGAATATTGTTGCGGAAAACGGAAAGCTCCGGCTTAACTGAACTTGCAAAGTATCACAAATGTATTTCCTGTGCAAATTAGCCTAAGCAAGATGAGAACCAACCACGGTTCACACACTCTCTGTGAGGAACGTTGGCTCGTTGAATTATTCCATTAACATCTTAAATGCGAACTTTGTCCCAGAAACTTAATTCAAACGTCTTGGTCGTGTGTCCTCAGGAGGTGGAGACGGAGCAGTATCACGCTCTGTTTCTGGAGACACTGAAGGAGCGTGGGTACCACGGGTACTTCTGCCCAAAGTCTCGTGCCAAACTGGTCTCAGAACAGGAGAGGAAACACGTGGATGGGTGTGCCGTGTTCTTCAAAACAGAGAAGTGAGTGAATCAATCAATCAAATAAAAATTTTATAACGTCCTTTTTTTTTTACACCAGTGTTTTTTTGAAAATCTGTGTTCGATTGAGCTTGCCTCTTGAACCCAGGTCTTGTTATGTTTCAGATTTACTCTGGTGCAGAAACACACTGTGGAGTTCAACCAGGTTGCCATGGCGAACTCTGAGGGTTCAGAGGTCATGTTGAACAGGGTCATGACCAAGGACAACATCGGGGTCGCTGTCCTGCTGGAGGTCAACAAGGACATGTTCTCTGGTGGTGAGAAACCTGTCAGTCAGTCAGTCAGACAACTTCTCTGGTGGTGAGGAACCTGGTGGTCAGTCAACAATAATTATTTGTGAAGCCTTCTCTGCCTGTGGAGATACTGTACCATTTGAAGTACCAGTACCAGATTGAACCAGTAGATGGCAGTCTCTGCTCTTCAAAGTGACAAGTTCTAAAAAAAAATTTTTTTACTTTATTTGACTACAAATGACTACAGTTTGTTGTTAACTCCCACCATTGTTCGTGGGGGAAAAAAACACACACACAAAAAAAATGTCTGCCTTTGTGCAACTCGTCCTAAAAAAAGTTCAGATTAGTTCAACTTGATGGGCAAAAATAGAAAATGTTTCATTGGTTTTCATTCATATGTTTCTGTGTAGCTTAACTCACTGTGTCTGTTCCTCAGGCCTGAAGCCGCTGCAGGAGAAACAGCTGATCCTGGTGGCCAACGCCCACATGCACTGGGACCCGGAGTTCTGTGACGTCAAGCTGATCCAGACCATGATGTTCCTGTCTGAGTTAAAGAGCATCGCTGAAAGGCACCAGAGCTCCGTGGGAACAGGCTCCCCGACCTCTGACCCAGCCTCCATCCCTATCGTGCTCTGTGCTGACCTCAACTCTCTGCCCGACTCTGGTAAGAACCTAACACTAACTCACACCCAGCCCCTATCCCTATCATGCTCTGTGCTGACCTCATGTCGCTACCTGACCAATAAGAAAATGCTCACGCAGATGCGTCGCCTCCTAGTGGCCGGGGAGTTTAATGCAGGGAAACTGAAATCTGTTTGACCTTATTTCTACCAGCATGTCACCTGTACAGCTAGTGGAGACACAACTCTAGATCACCTTTACTCCACACACAGAAACGCATACGAAGTTCGCCCTCGACCTCCATTCGGCAAATCTGACCACAAGTCCATCCTCTTAATTCCTGCTTTCAAGCACAAACTCTTTAACAGGAAGTAGCAGTGACTCACTCAATACAGAAGTGGTCCCATGAAGCGGTTGCTAAGCTACGGGACTGTTTCCCTAGCAACGACTGGAATATGTCCCGGGATTCATCTGATGGCATTGAGGAGTGTACCACATCTGTCACCGGCTTCATGAAGAAGTGCATCCACGACCTCGTCCCCATAGTGACCGTACGTACATACCCCAACCAAAAGCCATGAATTACAGGCAACATCCGCAATGTGCTGCCGCTTTTAAGGAGCGGGACACAAATCCGGACACTTATAAGAAATCCCACTGTGCCCTCAGACGAATCATCAAACAGGCAAAGTGTCACTGTCAATACAGGACTAAGATCGAATCCTACTACATCGGCCGTGACGCTAGTCGGCTGTGGCAAGGCTTGCAAACTACCACAGATTACAAAGAGAAACCCAGCTGCGAGCTGCACAGAGACGCGAGCCTACAAGACGAGCTAAATACCTTCTCTGCTCGTTTCGAGGCAAGCAACACTGAACCATGCATGAAAGCACCAGCTGTTCCACACGACTGTGTGAGGCTCTCCGTAGTCGATGTAAGACCATTAAACAGGTCAACATTCACAAGACCGCAGGGCCAGATGGATTACCAGGACGCATACTCAGACCATGTGCTGACCAGCTGGCAAGTGTCTTCACTGACATTGTCAACCTCTCCCTGACCCAGTCTGTAGTACCAACATGTTTCAAGCAGACCAACATAGTTCCCGTGCCCCAAAACACCAAGGTAAACTGTCTAAATGACTATCGCCCTATAGCACTCACATCTGTAGCCATTTAAATACATTGAAAGGTTGGTCATGGCTCACATCAACGCCATCACTCTGGACCAATTTGCATACCGCCCCAACAGATCCACAGGTGATGGAATTTCCACACTGCCCTTTCCCACCTGGACAAAAGGAACACTTACATGAGAATCCTGTTTATCAACTACAGATCAGTGTTCAACACCATAGTGCCCTTCAAGCTCATCACTAAGCTCAGAACCCTGGGACTGAACACCTACTTCTGCAACTGGATCCTGGACTTCCTGACGGGCCGCTCCCAGGTTACGAGGGTAGGCAAAAACACATCTGCCATGCTGATCCTCAACACGGGGGTCACTCAGGGGTGCGTTCTTAGCCCCCTTCTGAACTCCCTGTTCACCCACGACTGCGTGGCCGCACATGGTCCAACACCATCATCAAGTTTGCTGACGACACGATGGTGGTAGGCCTGATCACTAACGATGATGAGACAGACTACAGGGAGGAGGTCAGAGAACTGGCAGTGTGGTGCCAGAACAACAACCTCTCCCTCAATGTGAGCAAGACAAAGGAGCTGATCGTGGACGACAGGAAAAGGAGTGCCGAGCCACGCCCCCATTCACATTGAAGGGGCTGTAGTGGAGATGGTCGAGAGCTTCAAGTTCCTCGGTGTCCACATCACTAAGGGTCTATCATGGTCCAAACACACCAACACAGCAGTGAAGAGGACACGACAATGTCTCTTCCCCTCAGGAGGCTGAAAACATTTGGCATTGGCCCTTTAGTTCCTCAATCAGTTCTACAGCTGCATTGAGAGCATCTTGACTGGCTGCATCACCGCTTGATATGACAACTACTCGGCATCCGACCGCAAGGCGCTACAGAGGGTAGTATGTAAGGCCCAGTGCATCTTCTTCCACTACAAATCTACCATTCCAGTGTTTTACTTGCTATATTGTATTTACTTTGCCACCATGGCCTTTTTTTGCCTTTACCTCCCTTATCTCACCTCATTTGCTCACATTGTATATAGACTTGTTTATACTGTATTATTGACTGTATGTTTGTTTTACTCCATGTGTAACTCTGTGTCGTTGTATGTGTCGAACTGCTTTGCTTTATCTTGGCCAGGTCGCAATTGTAAATGAGAACTTGTTCTCAACTAGCCTACCTGGTTAAATAAAGGTGTTCTCAACTGGCCTACCTGGTTAAATAAAGGTGAAATAAAAAAATAAAACATCACTGGGGCCGAGTTCCCTGTCACCCAGGACATCTATACCAGGCGGTGTCAGGCCCTCTTTAATGGTCAAGGACTCCAGCCACCCAAGTCATAGACTGTTCTCTCTGCTATCGCACGGTTTCCCGGAGCGCCAAGTCTTAGGCCAAAAGGCTTCTGCCATAAGACTGTTGAACCTTTTAATCAAATGGCTACCCATACTTTCTGCTTTTCACCCCTACCCACATGTACATAGTCAATCAATCACCTAACCAAACCAACATGTAGTATACTACCTCAATCAATCACCTAACCAAACCAACATGTAGTATACTACCTCAATCAATCACCTAACCAAACCAACATGTAGTATACTACCTCAATCAATCACCTAACCAAACCAACATGTAGTATACTACCTCAATCAATCACCCCAACTACCTCATACCCTAGTATACTGACTCTGTACCGGATCTCCTTCTATAAAGCCTCGTTATTATTGTGTTAGTACTTTATTTTTTTATCTATTTGCTAATTTTTATACTTTTTAACTGCATTATTGGGAAAGTACTCAAAAATAAATTAATTTCACGGTGAACTCTACATTTGTTGTATTCGGCCTCATGTGACAAATTTTAAAAAATTTGACTCTGATTTGACTCTGGTAAGAACCTGACCATAGAAGTAGATTAAATAAATGGGAAAAGGCCCCTCACAGAAGGAGTTGGATGGGGATTCTCATTCTTGTAATTTTATTTCTAGAGACCTGTGGGTGAAGCTATGTCAACACAAGGGGCTAATATAAAGAAGGCCTTGAGGCCGATACGTGAAGGTTATTAAGGAGCAGTGTGCGGGTCTCTCTTCTCATTTCTAGAGACCTGTGGGTGAAGCTATGTCTACACAAGGGGGCTAATATAAAGAAGGCCTTGAGGCCGATAGGTGAAGGTTATTAAGGAGCAGTGTGCGGGTCTCTCTTCTCATTTCTAGAGACCTGTGGGTGAAGCTATGTCTACACAAGGGGGCTAATATAAAGAAGGCCTTGAGGCCGATACGTGAAGGTTATTAATAAGGAGCAGTGTGCGGGTTTCTCTTCTCATTTCTAGAGACATGGCTCAGAACCACTGGGACCTTTTTCCCTCTCTATTATGAACGACACCATTGTTTACACAACAGTACTGTGTCTGTGTGTAGTCTGGAGTCGCTAGGGCAACGGGCATGCCTGCTCTGCTCGGAGAAGATGGCGGAGGAGCAGGCGGAAGGTGTAAAAGAAAAACAGAAGGAACTCAAGTTGCAGTGGCAGCTGTACAGATAACTCATCCAAAAGGGCTTTGACTTCGGCAGAAAGATAACACCATTATGATGCCCTGTCACCTTATTAATTCAGCCACTTACTTAGATAACTATCTACCTCTCTACACCCTGAATTAACAGTTACCATGCCACCCCCAGGAGTAGTGGAGTACCTGAGTAACGGTGGTGTAGCAGAGAATCACAAGGACTTCAGAGAGCTGCGCTACAACGAGGCTCTCACCAACTTCAGCTGCCAAGGCAACGGCAGCATCACTCACAGCTTCCAGCTGAAGAGCGCCTACCAGGGCAGCCTCATGTCTTACACCAACTACACCTATGACTTTAAGGTAGGCTACACCTCTATATACTAACCCTACCCCTACCAGGGCAGCCTCATGTCTTACACCAACTACACCTATGACTTTAAGGTAGGCTACACCTCTATATACTAACCCTACCCCTACCAGGGCAGCCTCATGTCTTACACCAACTACACCTATGACTTTAAGGTAGGCTACACCTCTAGATACTAACCCTATCCCTACCAGGGCAGCCTCATGTCTTACACCAACTACACCTATGACTTTAAGGTAGGCTACACCTCTAGATACTAACCCTACCCCTACCAGGGCAGCCTCATGTCTTACACCAACTACACCTATGACTTTAAGGTAGGCTACACCTCTAGATACTAACCCTATCCCTACCAGGGCAGCCTCATGTCTTACACCAACTACACCTATGACTTTAAGGTAGGCTACACCTCTAGATACTAACCCTACCCCTACCAGGGCAGCCTCATGTCTTACACCAACTACACCTATGACTTTAAGGTAGGCTACACCTCTATATACTAACCCTACCCCTACCAGGGCAGCCTCATGTCTTACACCAACTACACCTATGACTTTAAGGTAGGCTACACCTCTATATACTAACCCTATCCCTACCAGGGCAGCCTCATGTCTTACACCAACTACACCTATGACTTTAAGGTAGGCTACACCTCTAGATACTAACCCTACCCCTACCAGGGCAGCCTCATGTCTTACACCAACTACACCTATGACTTTAAGGTAGGCTACACCTCTATATACTAACCCTATCCCTACCAGGGCAGCCTCATGTCTTACACCAACTACACCTATGACTTTAAGGTAGGCTACACCTCTAGATACTAACCCTACCCCTACCAGGGCAGCCTCATGTCTTACACCAACTACACCTATGACTTTAAGGTAGGCTACACCTCTATATACTAACCCTATCCCTACCAGGGCAGCCTCATGTCTTACACCAACTACACCTATGACTTTAAGGTAGACTACACCTCTATATACTAACCCTACCCCTACCAGGGCAGCCTCATGTCTTACACCAACTACACCTATGACTTTAAGGTAGGCTACACCTCTAGATACTAACCCTACCCCTACCAGGGCAGCCTCATGTCTTACACCAACTACACCTATGACTTTAAGGTAGGCTACACCTCTATATACTAACCCTACCCGTACCAGGGCAGCCTCATGTCTTACACCAACTACACCTATGACTTTAAGGTAGGCTACACCTCTAGATACTAACCCTATCCCTACCAGGGCAGCCTCATGTCTTACACCAACTACACCTATGACTTTAAGGTAGGCTACACCTCTAGATACTTTACCCCTACCAGGGCAGCCTCATGTCTTACACCAACTACACCTATGACTTTAAGGTAGGCTACACGTCTGTAGTAGAGGTCGACCGATTATGATTTTTCAACGCCAATGCCGATTATTGGAGGACCAAATAAAAGCCGATACCGATTTAATCTGCAAATGTTTTTATTTTTTATTGTATTTATTTGTAATAATGACAATTACAACAATACTGAATTAACACTTATTTTAACTTAATATAATACATCAATAAAATCAATTTAGCCTCAAATAAATAATGAAACATATTCAATTTGGTTTAAATAATGCAAAAAGAAAGTGTTGGAGAAGAAAGTAAAAGTGCATTATGTGCTATGTAAGAAAGCTAACGTTTCAGTTCAGAACATGAGAACATATGAAAGCTGGTGGTTCCTTTTAACATGAGTCTTCAATATTCCCAGGTAAGAAGTTTTAGGTTGTAGTTATTATAGGAATTATAGGACTATTTATCTCTATACCATTTGTATTTCATTAACCTTTGACTATTGGATGTTCTTAGATCAAATCAAATCAAATCAAATTTTATTTGTCACATACACATGGTAGCAGATGTTAATGCGAGTGTAGCGAAATGCTTGTGCTTCTAGTTCCGACAATGCAGTAATAACGAGCAAGTAATCTAACTAACAATTCCAAAAAAAAAACTACTGTCATACACAGTGTAAGGGGATAAAGAATATGTACATAAGGATATATGAATGAGTGATGGTACAGAGCAGCATAGGCAAGATACAGTAGATGATATCGAGTACAGTATATACATATGAGATAAGTATGTAAACCAAGTGGCATAGTTAAAGTGGCTAGTGATACATGTATTACATAAGGATGCAGTCGATGATATAGAGTACAGTATCAACGTATGCATATGAGATGAACAATGTAGGGTAAGTAACATTGTATAAGGTAGCATTGTTTAAAGTGGCTAGTGATATATTTACATCATTTCCCATCGATTCCCATGATTAAAGTGGCTGGAGTAGAGTCAGTGTCATTGACAGTGTGTTGGCAGTAGCCACTCAATGTTAGTGGTGGCTGTTTAACAGTCTGATGGCCTTGAGATAGAAGCTGTTTTTCAGTCTCTCGGTCCCAGCTTTGATGCACCTGTACTGACCTCGCCTTCTGGATGGCAGCGGGGTGAACAGGCAGTGGCTCGGGTGGTTGATGTCCTTGATGATCTTTATGGCCTTCCTGTAGCATCGGGTGGTGTAGGTGTCCTGGAGGGCAGGTAGTTTGCCCCCGGTGATGCGTTGTGCAGACCTCACTACCCTCTGGAGAGCCTTACGGTTGAGGGCGGTGCAGTTGCCATACCAGGCGGTGATACAGCCCGCCAGGATGCTCTCGATTGTGCATCTGTAGAAGTTTGTGAGTGCTTTTGGTGACAAGCCGAATTTCTTCAGCCTCCTGAGGTTGAAGAGGCGCTGCTGCGCCTTCCTCACGATGCTGTCTGTGTGAGTGGACCAATTCAGTTTGTCTGTGATGTGTATGCCGAGGAACTTAAAACTTGCTACCCTCTCCACTACTGTTCCATCGATGTGGATGGGGGGTGTTCCCTCTGCTGTTTCCTGAAGTCCACAATCATCTCCTTAGTTTTGTTGACGTTGAGTGTGAGGTTATTTTCCTGACACCACACTCCGAGGGCCCTCACCTCCTCCCTGTAGGCCGTCTCGTCGTTGTTGGTAATCAAGCCTACCACTGTTGTGTCGTCCGCAAACTTGATGATTGAGTTGGAGGCGTGCATGGCCACGCAGTCGTGGGTGAACAGGGAGTACAGGAGAGGGCTCAGAACGCACCCTTGTGGGGCCCCAGTGTTGAGGATCAGCGGGGAGGAGATGTTGTTGCCTACCCTCACCACCTGGGGGCGGCCCGTCAGGAAGTCCAGTACCCAGTTGCACAGGGCGGGGTCGAGACCCAGGGTCTCGAGCTTGATGACGAGTTTGGAGGGTACTATGGTGTTGAATGCCGAGCTGTAGTCGATGAACAGCATTCTCACATAGGTATTCCTCTTGTCCAGATGGGTTAGGGCAGTGTGCAGTGTGGTTGAGATTGCATCGTCTGTGGACCTATTTGGGCGGTAAGCAAATTGGAGTGGGTCAAGGGTGTCAGGTAGGGTGGAGGTGATATGGTCCTTGACTAGTCTCTCAAAGCACTTCATGATGACGGATGTGAGTGCTACGGGGCGGTAGTCGTTTAGCTCAGTTACCTTAGCTTTCTTGGGAACAGGAACAATGGTGGCCCTCTTGAAGCATGTGGGAACAGCAGACTGGTATAGGGATTGATTGAATATGTCCGTAAACACACCGGCCAGCTGGTCTGCGCATGCTCTGAGGGCGCGGCTGGGGATGCCGTCTGGGCCTGCAGCCTTGCGAGGGTTAACACGTTTAAATGTCTTACTCACTTCGGCTGCAGTGAAGGAGAGACCGCATGTTTCCGTTGCAGGCCGTGTCAGTGGCACTGTATTGTCCTCAAAGCGGGCAAAAAGTTATTTAGTCTGCCTGGGAGCAAGACATCCTGGTCCGTGACTGGGCTGGGTTTCTTCCTGTAGTCCGTGATTGACTGTAGACCCTGCCACATACCTCTTGTGTCTGAGCCGTTGAATTGAGATTCTACTTTGTCTCTGTACTGGCGCTTAGCTTGTTTGATAGCCTTGCGGAGGGAATAGCTGCACTGTTTGTATTCAGCCATGTTACCAGACACCTTGCCCTGATTAAAAGCAGTGGTTCGTGCCTTCAGTTTCACACGAATGCTGCCATCGATCCACGGTTTCTGGTTAGGGAATGTTTTAATCGTTGCTATGGGAACGACATCTTCAACGCACGTTCTAATGAACTCGCACACCGTATCAGCGTATTCGTCAATGTTGTTGTCTGACGCAATACGAAACATCTCCCAGTCCACGTGATGGAAGCAGTCTTGGAGTGTGGAGTCAGCTTGGTCGGACCAGCGTTGGACAGACCTCAGCGTGGGAGCTTCTTGTTTTAGTTTCTGTCTGTAGGCAGGGATCAACAAAATGGAGTCGTGGTCAGCTTTTCCGAAAGGGGGCGGGGCAGGGCCTTATATGCGTCGCGGAAGTTAGAGTAACAATGATCCAGGGTCTTTCCACCCCTGGTTGCGCAATCGATATGCTGATAAAATTTAGGGAGTCTTGTTTTCAGATTAGCCTTGTTAAAATCCCCAGCTACAATGAATGCAGCCTCCGGATAAATCGTTTCCAGTTTGCAGAGAGTTAAATAAAGTTCGTTCAGAGCCATCGATGTGTCTGCTTGGGGGGATATATACGGCTGTGATTATAATCGAAGAGAATTCTCTTGGTAGATAATGCGGTCTACATTTGATTGTGAGGAATTCTAAATCAGGTGAACAGAAGGATTTGAGTTCCTGTATGTTTCTTTCATCACACCATGTCACGTTGGCCATAAGACATACGCCCCCGCCCCTCTTCTTACCAGAAAGATGTTTGTTTCTGTCGGCGCGATGCGTGGAGAAACCCGCTGGCTGCACCGCTTCGGATTGCGTCTCTCCAGTTAGCCATGTTTCCGTGAAGCAGAGAACGTTACAGTCTCTGATGTCCCTCTGGAATGCTACCCTTGCTCGGATTTCATCAACCTTGTTGTCAAGAGACTGGACATTGGCAAGAAGAATGCTAGGGAGTGGTGCACGATGTGCCCGTCTCCGGAGTCTGACCAGAAGACCGCTTCGTTTCCCTCTTTTTCTGAGTCGTTTTTTTGGGTCGCTGCATGTGATCCACTCGGTTACACTGGTTGTAAGGCAGAACACAGGATCCGCGTCGCAAAAAACATATTCTTGGTCGTACTGATGGTGAGTTGACGCTGATCTTATATTCAGTAGTTCTTGTCGGCTGTATGTAAAGAAACCTAAGATGACCTGGGGTACTAGTGTAAGAAATAACACGTAAAAAAACAAAAAACTGCATAGTTTCCTAGGAACGCGAAGCGAGGCGGCCATCTCTGTCGGCGCCGGAAGTAGTACTAAGGCACTTTAGTATTGCCAGTGTAACAATATAGCTTCCGTCCCTCTCCTCTCTCCTACCTGGGCTCAAACCAGGAACACAACGACAACAGACACCCTCGAAGCAGCGTTACCCATGCAGAGCAAGGGAAACAACCACAGGCTCAGAGCGAGTGACGTTTGAAATGCTATTAGCGCGCACCCCGCTAACTAGCTAGCCATATCACATTGGTTATACCAGCCTAATCTCGGGAGTTGATAGGCTTGAAGTCATAAACAGCTCAATGCTTGAAGCACAGTGAAGAGCTGCTGGCAAAACGCACGAAAGTGCTGTTTGAATGAATGCTTACGAGCCTGCTGCTGCCTACCACCGCTCAGTCAGACTGCTCTATCAAATAGACTTCATTATAACATCATAACACACAGAAATACGAGCCTTAGGTCATTAATATGGTCGAATCCGGAAACTATCATTTAGAAAACAAAACGTTTATTATTTCAGTGAAATACGGAACCGTTCCGTATTTTATCTAATGGGTGGCATCCATTAGTCTACATATTCCTGTTACATTGGACAACCTTCAATGTTATGTCATAATTACGTAAAATTCTGGCAAATTAGTTCGCAATGAGCCAGGTGGCCCAAACTTGCTGCGTGCAATGACCGCAAGAGAAGTGACACCATTTCACCTGGTTAATATTGCCTGCTATCCTGGATTTCTTTTAGCTAAATATGCAGGTTTAAAAATATATATACTTCTGTGTATTGATTTTAAGAAAGGCATTGGTGTTTATGGTTAGGAACACGTTGGAGCAACGACAGTCCTTTTTCCGGGAATGCGCACCGCATCGATTATATGCAAAGCAGGACACGCTAGATAAACTAGTAATATCATCAACCATGTGTAGTTAACTAGTGATTATGATTGATTGATTGTTTTTTATAAGATAAGTTTAATGCTAGCTAGCAACTTACCTTGGCTTCTTACTGCATTCGCGTAACAGGCAGGCTCCTCGTGGAGTGCAATGAGAGGCAGGTGGTTAGAGCGTTGGACTAGTTAACTGTAAGGCTGCAAGACTACCACTAACCCTATAGACTGTCCTCATAGGGTTAGTGGTAGGCTATAGGGACTGTCCTCATAGGGTTAGTGGTAGGCTCTAGGGACTGTCCTCATATTTTTTATTTTATTTTTATTTCACCTTTATTTAACCAGGTAGGCTAGTTGAGAACAAGTTCTCATTTACAACTGCGACCTGGCCAAGATAAAGCATAGCAGTGTGAACAGACAACACAGAGTTACACATGGAATAAACAATTAACAAGTCAATAACACAGTAGAAAACAAAGGGGGGAGTCTATATACAATGTGTGCAAAAGGCATGAGGAGGTAGACGAATAGTTACAATTTTGCAGATTAACACTGGAGTGATAAATGATCAGATGGTCATGTACAGGTAGAGATATTGGTGTGCAAAAGAGCAGAAAAGTAAATAAATAAAAACAGTATGGGGATGAGGTAGGTGAAAATGGGTGGGCTATTTACCAATAGACTATGTACAGCTGCAGCGATCAGTTAGCTGCTCAGATAGCTGATGTTTGAAGTTGGTGAGGGAGATAAAAGTCTCCAACTTCAGCGATTTTTGCAATTCGTTCCAGTCACAGGCAGCAGAGTACTGGAACGAAAGGCGGCCAAATGAGGTGTTGGCTTTAGGGATGATCAGTGAGATACACCTGCTGGAGCGCGTGCTACGGATGGGTGTTGCCATCGTGACCAGTGAACTGAGATAAGGCGGAGCTTTACCTAGCATGGACTTGTAGATGACCTGGAGCCAGTGGGTCTGGCGACGAATATGTAGCGAGGGCCAGCCGACTAGAGCATACAAGTCGCAGTGGTGGGTGGTATAAGGTGCTTTAGTGACAAAACGGATGGCACTGTGATATACTGCATCCAGTTTGGTTTAGTGGTAGGCAATAGAGACTGTCCTCATAAGGTTAGTGGTAGGCTATAGGGACTGTCCTCATAGGGTTAGTGGTAGGCTATAGGGGCTGTCCTCATAGGGTTAGTGGTAGACTATAGGGACTGTCCTCAGGTTTAGTGGTAGGCAATAGAGACTGTCCTCATAAGGTTAGTGGTAGACTATAGGGACTGCCCTCATAGGGTTAGTGGTAGGTTATAGGGACTGTCCTCATAGGGTTAGTGGTAGGCTATATGGACTGTCCTCATAGGGTTAGTGGTAGGCTATAGGGGCTGTCCTCATAGGGTTAGTGGTAGACTATAGGGGCTGTCCTCATAGGGTTAGTGGTAGGCTATAGGGACTGTCCATCTAGGGTTAGTGGTAGGCTATAGGGACTGTCCTCATAGGGTTAGTGGTAGACTATAGGGACTGTCCTCATAGGGTTAGTGGTAGGCTATAGGGACTGTCCTCATAGGGTTAGTGGTAGGCTATAGGGACTGTCCATCTAGGGTTAGTGGTAGGCTATAGGGACTGTCCTCATAGGGTTAGTGGTAGACTATTGGGACTGTCCTCATAGGGTTAGTGGTAGGCTATAGGGACTGTCCTCATGACTTACACCAAATACACATACGACTTCAAGGTAAAGCTGACTGGTTCCTGTCGCTCTCTCTATTTCTCTCCCTTCTCTCTCTCCTTTTGTTGAGATCCTTATTATTCTCTATGTTTGGTTAGGTCAGGGTGTGACTCGGTGGGAAATTCTATGTTTTCTATTTTTCTTTTTTTTTGGCCGAGTGTGTTTCCCAATCAGAGGCAGCTGTCTCGTTGTCTCTGATTGGGAATCATACTTAGGCAGCCTGTTTTCCACCTGAGTTTGTGGGATCTTGTTTTCTGTTTAGTTGCTGTTGCCTGACAGAACTGTGCTCTTTTGTTTTTTTTTGTCTTTGTTATTTTGTTTGGTGTCGTCAATAAAGTTACGATGTACGCCTACCACGCTGTGCCTTGCTCTCCTTCTACAATCGAAAGCCATTACACTCTGCCTCCTCTCTCGCGCTCCCTCTTTCTGTACTCCTTCTCTCCTCTCTCTCTCCTTCCATCTCTCTCCCTCCTCTCTGTCCATCTGTTTTTCTCCCTCCTTCTCTCCATCTCTCTGCCTCCTTCCCTCTCTCTCTCTCTCTCTCCCCATCACCCCATACTGTAGAGCAAAGTGTCAACATTACAGAGCATCCATGATGCTAAAATATATTTTAGAATATTTGAACGTATAGCAATGCTAACAAGTTCTTTCTCCGTTCT